>NW_019214485.1:0-142473 GCF_002532875.2 Varroa jacobsoni
CATACACAGACACACACACCCACATACACACACACACACACACCCACATACACACACACACACGCACACACACTCACACACATACACAGGTAGAAGGTGGTGGCAGACGAACAGAAAGTAACAACCATTGGCCAAGGAGACGATGCTCAAGACCCATATTCTGTCGTCCCTCTATTATGGAGACAAACGGTCACACGAACATTCAATAGAGTTCCATATGGTACGGGGTAAACAGGTTGCTTGTGCCTGACACCAATGATGGAAAACTTCGTCTCGTTCCCGCTGCTGCTGTTGGCCACGCCGGGTTACAACACGTTCGATTAGACAATATCTGCTTGGCGGAAAAATAGCAGTCGTTTTTAAGGCATTATAAAGAGTCAGGAAGCGAGAGAGAGAGAGAGAGAGAGAGAGAGAGAGAGAGAGAGAGAGAGAGAGAGAGCAAAAGCTGTATGTCCGGATGTCCACGATGCCATCATTTACGTGTATTCTTTTTTGCCGAAGCTCGCCGTCGCCGCCTCGTGATAGGCGGGTCACGCAGGCCCCCGTTAGTTAGGGAGACGTTGTCACCCGTTCGATTATTGTGCGTAGTACATAACTATTCATCATTGCTGCTACTGCAAATACTACTAATAGTTCGATGACGACGACTAATGCCTAGTTGCAAAGGCTGCTATAGCCATCGCTAATGGCGAGTTGCTTGCCATGATATATTTATCATGGATTCTATGTAGGTAAAGCAAAAGGGTGCGAGGATGATGATGACACTGGTGATGGGAACAGAATGAAGTGCGAGTGAATGGGTGAAACTTTTGACCGTAATGGTGGGGTTGCTCGAACGACGAGCGAATGATGACGAGGACGCGAGTATGCAAGTTGAATTTCGAGCGAATGGAAGAAAAGCGATGAGATCGATTAGGTTGGCGGCGAGATCGACAACATAAACTGAAAGGCAAGAAAACAAGCAAATGTCTACAAAACAACAACAAAAACAACGCAGCTTTCGAAACGTGTGTCGTACATTGTTCATCGAGCTCGAGGCGCTCGCTGACGATGTTGTGCCAACAAGCGTGCGATTGCGCCAGAATGGCTACCTCAGTGGTAATGACAGATAAAAAAAAAAATAAAAACAAAACATTCACGATGATGTTGGTAACAAAAAATATGCACCGAAAAATCGACCTACTCTATGAGTAGGAGACTTGGAATCAAAGAACGATATGTTAAAAACGGCTGAGGATTATGGTAACTTAAGACAGAAACAAATGCGACAACTGCAACAAACAGAAACTGTGTAGAAGTTACCCGCGCGTTGTTGCCACCGGCTCCCAGACGCCGCCTACTGCCTCCCACCCGGGTAACCGACGAAACGACAAAATACATTCCAATAAATATATTTTTATTTGTATGAAAAAATGCCCGACATGCTTTCTTTAATGAGAAGTAGCAAAAAACAAAAGGCCAGCTTGCTTAGTATTGAGTTTTGTGAAACGCAAGTGAATTTGTCATGCGGAATATAAAGCTGATATAGTAGGTTGAATAATTGCCTTTAGCATTTCTTTTAACAATGATAGGAAATGAAGTTCACAGGTGCCATGTTTATTTTCTTTACACGTTGAGAAAGATCCGCGTCTATATTATAGTTGTTCACTACGATAACTTACGAAACTAGATACCAACTAACATGAAACACTGAGATTTGTGTTCACTTTCCTAACTGGATGGCGTATCGCAACAGCCGAATATTGGAGAAAATTATGCTCCGTTTTTAAATTCAAATGAAAAGCTATTGAAAATAGCCAAAATTTTTGTAATTTTGGCGAGACTCTTTGAGGAGGCGATTATGCTTTTACACAATGACAGATTATCTTGCCATCTATCTATTGTTACATCTCTGAAGCTACATCTTCCTTAAAGATAGGGCTTATCATTGAACATTGCGTGGTCCGTGTTCATCTAATGTATTCAGTCAGTACTGACCTTATGTACGCTTTTCCGTAACTCTTGGCTCGTAGCTTAACCTCTAAAAGTTAAATTACTGCGTTTGAATAGATGTTTCCATAAAGGCAAACTCTAAAATTCGGAACTATATCTCACAATTAAACTGGCATTATGCGCCGTACACGAGTCACTACCTTAGATTATTTGATTAATTATTTGACCGGCAACAAATTGGCTAGACCAAAGTCAGAAATTAAGCAAAGCTCAAAGCTCTTGCCTAAAACGTTAGATTAAAAATATGCGGATTAAAGAAAATAAAAAGCAAATCATTGACTTCAACTGCCTAAGCAAGTATTCGAAAGATACGAGAAAATATTTGCAAGTAGTGCTTTGTTGGGCAACAAGTAGAAACTACTACATTATCAAGGTATGACAACAACTGTGCATCGCATAACTTAGGATGGATAAATAATGTAGACTTACAATCCTTTTTATGAAGAAATGTAAGTACATTTTCTGAGATTCCTTTCCAATAACATGCTCAAGTGCAGGATTGATCGGTCAAATTTTGACATTATAGGCCTTGTAGAACTGCCATATAGAGCAGAAAGCGACAAGTTCGCTGATGTTGACGGATCAAAGAGGTATCTGACGCTTTTGTGATATCAGAACTCTGTCTTTCTTGCTTGCTTGGGAGATTCATATATGTTATAAAGTTGTTGAGCCCGTAAGCACAAAGCTTCACGGTAATATTTCTATAAAATTATTTTGTTAACGTTTAATTAAATCGATAGTTCACAGAAGTACACTCAGTAAATATTGCCCTTCTTATTCTTTCAGTAATTTCTTATACTCTACAGAGAGTTTGGCTTAGGCACTTCACAACAGGCTATTGTGGCCATCAAGTCGCTTGGCCGTTCATTGATAATAATGGTATTAAAATGATCGTTGTTTACTCTTCACAGAATAGTTGCAGCTCTCATTTTTTTTATTTAAACTTGGGTTCAAACTTCACGTGTTTTTTTTTATTAATTGAATACCCCGCTGTGTTCGCTTACAATTGCCTTCGTAATGATAGAGTTCCATAGAAATATATATCCATAAAATTAAGTCGAAAATCGCGCTTCCTTAGCTTCATGTTTTCGTCGTCAGGTGGCGCTTCATATGCGATATTTTGTTTTGCGATTTTGGCGCCATTTTCTACCAGCTGAGCTCGTGTTTGAATTTCCTCAGGTATTTCACTGCGTGACTTAAGAATAACTGCGGTGAAAATTCAGGTAAGTTCTCGGAAGCGTTTAAGGTTTAGAACGTATTCGATTTCGTGTCCCAACTTATCGTGGATTTAATAAAGCCAACGCTTAATGCTTACGATGAATATATTTGTGGGCACTTACGTTCTTATACACGCAGTGATATATATCAATAGGGCTAATAATAGTTTGGGCAAAGATGAGCAGTTTGCAAAAAGGAACTATAGGTAATTTAATCAAATGGATATTTCAAGCATAATTCAAATTTCTTTAGGCAAAATACTGTTATTCATTTTATTTAGAGAAATGTTGGTTTTTTACGCCTGTGCTTGTTCATATCACTGTGCACTAATTTCTTACTTTTTTTAGCCCGATCTAATATTAAGCAACTGATATAACTATCAGTGAATGTTGAATTGTCTCACCAAGACGACCATTACGCTAATTCGTTCAAATCGAACGTCTCTACATGTACTAGAAACCTGGTGCTATATTTCTTAAAATACTACTTTTTACTTTAACAGTTAAACAATATCTCCATATCTCTATGTAACAAAGGAGAAACGGTTTCATCCTGCATAGGTTGTTCTGTTCGCTAATAGACGTAATATTTTATTATTAAAAAGGTAGTTACAAAGATACCTGTATTGATCAGACTGGTAAGATACCTGAAAAAATATAATCCATTATGCAGAGTGTGATGATCCGTTTCAACATGACAGGTCAAACAACCGATGCCAGTGAAAAATATCTCAGTCATTAACCGGATAAAATCTAGGCAACACGAATGCGAAATCACAGTAATTTAGTCTATCCAAAAGTAAGAGCATAAAATTTCATGGGCTCCTTTGTATTATAGTTTCAATATGGAAGAAAGCAGAAATCGACCTCGCCGAACTTGTGTCGTAAAACAGCAAGAACAGAGCAGAAAAGAGCATGCTAGGTTTCAGCACGCCGCTATGGATAAGGACACCTATAGTCCGACTATTGATAAAATGGGTAAGCTAAACTCAGCAAGGTTTTAGATGTTATAAATCAGTTATCTTAGTCGTTAAATAGCGAAGTAATAAATTTGGCTTGTAGCTTACGATAACTAGGTATATGCTTTCGTTTGTAGTATAGCTGTTATATTATTGTTTTACGTTCTAAATTGGGTAACAAAGCTTACTAGAATTTTTCGATTCTCGAATTAATTATCTGCAATGTTATTGAATGTTGGGCTTCAGTCGCAGCAATAGCTTATCATTTTTCGAATGCACTCACTAAGTTATGTTATATAGACGATACACACAATATATAGTTATATAATATATTGGCAACAAGAGTAACGAATGTCGTATATGCTATGTGCTCTTACATTTCTATTCTTCGGTCAAAGTAGACTTACATATATACAAAACTACTGGACGAAAGTTGTTTCTGCGTGGACAATGCATGAACCAGCTTCCCTGTAATTCGCCTGATGCACGGTAGTAGTAGTTCAAAGCAATTCAAAGCACAAAACTTTTACCTAGTTTTTTAGTAGTAGTACCGAACGCGACGAGATTTTTTCAGAGATACTTTTCTGGTTATCGTTTGTACATGTTCGTTTCAAACGTGTACGCGAATATTTCAAGCGGTGCGTAAATGTTTCTTACAAACTGACTAGTTTTACTTATAGTTATAATTATATATATGACAGCATTTAATTTGTTCGCGTTTTTCGTTGGCCCTTTCGTGTGCTATATAGAAACGGCTTGCAATGATGATACCGACGTAAATATTGAACCTACGGAAGAGAATGAGGATAATCCACAAACTCCGTCCAAGCGAGAAAACGGTTTTGCGTTGCCATCCGTTGGTAGGGAAATGTACAGCTTTGGATGCGTCCAGTCACCCTCAGTAAAAGTTGCCAGTGCGATCAGAACACCCTCGATCAGATTGCGGAGGCCGACATCATCGGTAAAAATATGTTCATATGTCGGCTACAGTTGACTTTATGGAGATCGACAACCTCTATTTCACACATATACGGGGCGTTCCAGACTAAATAGTGGGTGTAATTAAATTAAGATATGCATTATTGTTGACATATTATATTGATAGTCACCGCGTGACTATGTTATTTCAATGATGAATAGAAGCTGAAATGCCGTATTTTATTGTTCTGCTTTAACATTCGACACGAAATTCAAGTGCTGTAAATAATGAGTTTATCATCATTTTAACCTGCGACTATTCACTATTTTTCTTGTCATAGGTAGTTTGCATAGGCTGGACAATAACTCTAACACCCAAATGCAACGTCTTTTCATATAACTATTGCTGGCCAAATTTTTTTAGCAGGAAGCCCCATCATCACGTACTCCGTCGAATCGTGGCGACGAATATAGCAACTCCGGAACGCCGTCTAGCCGTACAGGCGGCCGAAAGCCTCGAACACGACTCGATCCTATAACTCCTCGTGCCGCTAGACGCAACATCGCTGCACGTTTAGGCAAATCAAAAGAAGAAACACTTAACAATTACATTGACTCGGAAGATAGTGAAGACGATGATGAAAATTATGACGACGAGGTGCTGCTTGAGGTAGAACGTAAAAAACAAACTCCGTGCTTTAAATTAAATCTTTTAATAATAAAAGTAACAGTAATGTACTTTGCCTTTTTTGCTGCTGGCACATGTCTGTTGCATAAATTTAAGAGCCGTTTGTTTATTTTACATAGAATCGATTGTTCACTTCAAGGTTTCATGTACTTTATTATTGGTATGTGATCAAAAATCCCGGCATAATAGTCTTTATATTGCAGCTGGATTTGCGTCAATGTCTTTCTGCTTTTTGTATATATATATATATACATATATATCACACTAACTTAATTCAATAATCAGTTTATTTAAACGCAATACCCAAACGGATAAATTCATAGTAAGCTCTAAGTAAACACGGCATGTTTATTACTAGAATGCAAAAAGTGTACATCATTACAGTTATTATTTCTTCCTCAGCCATCCTACCATATGATCACATACTGTAACAAGCTATTTTATGTTGGCATACTGTTACAGGACGACGACGATACAGTTCACGATTATTTCAATCAAAGCGTCCGCCAGCGAGCAGTTGGAAAAACGACCAGCGATCACACGCTGGCGAAGCTAGGTGCCTCGATGTTGAATGAGGAACAGATTGCTGCTATACTTAAAAGTCAGAGAGACACTCACGCCGGACATCGTGAGAAAATTCTCAAAACATTATCACGAAATTTCTCTTTTTGGTCCGTAAGACAACTTCAACTCCAACCGAAATCTGAACTATGCGAACGTATTGTCACAAGATACTACACTAAAATTATAAAGCCGATATTTTGCACTAAGTTAACTACTTTCATTTCACTGAAGACAAAAATAGGATAGCTTTGTATGATTACCTTTATAACTTTTACAGCTCAAAATGCACAATCGTTTCTGGACGAATTTTTCATCTACAGAAAATACCAGTCAATTATGTTTATTTATTCAATTAATTATTAATAATTTTGATATGATCTTCAAATAGGTTACAACTCGCTCGGGAAGGGTCGAACTTGCTCTTATATGGACTTGGTTCAAAGGTGAAGGTCTTGAGTAACTTTGTAGACTATCTTGAGAAAGAAAATTACACCACCATGGTCGTCCACGGATTCCTGCCAACTTGTGGCCTGCAGGAAATAGTCACTAATATACTTGAATATGTTATTGAAGAGCGACCCAAGGGAATTGTAGGGCTACAAGCTCAGGCAAGTTCATGACTTCATATTTGCTGCAGTGGAATAGCTTTTTCTGCTGGAACTTAACATGAGATATGCGGACAAATTTTGTGTGACCTAATCAATGCATTTATATAAAAATAATAAACTATTGTCGTTCTCTCGAAAATTGGCATCCCTGAGTAATGCTGAGAAATCCTTAAAAGAAAAATGATCCATCTCGTTTTATGTTATATAGTTAAGGTAAAAACTCGAAACGTTATTACGCTCAAGGATGCTGTTTACCCATGAGAGATGAGTGTGTGTTTAAAAAATGACCCAAATAAAATTGATTATAGATCAAGAAAACTAAAAGGTCTTCTGTATTTATTCAAAAGAGAGTATTTTTTCATAGAATTCTTCATAGGTTATTTCTATGTCCACAATTATTTGATTAATTATAACTCTTTGGTCTTTTAGGTTGACTTTATCTGCGCTTACTTTGCTCGCTCTGATGCGCTTCATCTTTTTCTCCTCGTAAACTCGATTGACTCCCCTGCACTCACAAACCCTCGGCTGCTTCAGGTGTTTGAGACCTTGGCTTGTGCCCCTAGAATTCATTTCGTCGGCAGCGTGAACCATATCAATGCGCCACTTCTGTATGACCTAAATCGGGCAAGCGCTATGAGGTACAATCGTCTAAAATCTATCAAACAATTATTTATGGTCATAAACAATTTTTGTGAAAAATAATAGTGGCTCTTAAAAACATGGTGTACGAACGTACCCGATGTCACAAGCATTTTTAAAGCTACCAAGTTCTATGTGTATACAACAGGTTAACAACACAATCTGGTAACAGTAGATTTTTTTTATTGTTAACAGATGGGTCTGGATAGATGCGACGACCTACGAACCATACGTATTGGAGCTTTTTTCGGAATCTCTGAAATCCTCGACAGCCAACACTTTGTCCTCACTTGAGCACGTATTCGCATCACTTACAGCTAACGCTAAAAAGGTAAGAAATATATATAAAAGTTGGGCGTTGGGACCTTTTTAATCGATGACGCATGTACCCTGCTCGCATTTTCACCGTTTAGGGGGCTGTTTAATAACGACCTGTCGTCTTATCAAACCTGAATATTTATACATGTTTCGATTTTGGGAAAGAAAAATAGAGTTAATCCCATTCTAAACAGGTCAGAGCTTGTAATTGTATAAGATCGTCCAGCATGACATGTGATATAGTAAACTCTAATTTTAACAACTTTTTTACAAACTTAGCTTTTTTAATTTCAGTCGAAATATACACCATTATTACCTTCTGTCATTTGGATAGTAACTTATTTGTTTTTCTCTTGTAGAGGTTTAGAATATGAAAATCCATAGAGTCTTGATAGGCAATTCCAACGTAATGTTGATATTTAAATATATTTCTCATTAAGAGGTTATCGAAAAACATGGTAATCTGTGGGATCAATGCCTGGAGAGTATTGCAGAAGACAGAAAGCTTACATCTGTAACTTTTTCATTTCTGCCGTTGTAAGTACTGCGGTACGAAGTAGGTGTGCCCGCGCAATTAGAGTATTTTACCACTGTTCACTACTGGCTTTTTTTTTTTGATTTTCTCCAATTGTTGACAGATTACGGCTATCGTAGGGGAAGACTTTTTTTTTTTATCACAAGTCACAATTCGATGCAAGAACGGGCCACGGCTGTAATAAAACAACTAAGGGAAACATGTCTCTACGTTTCTATTTTTGCTCGAACAATGCAGTCCAGTTATCTAATTAATTTAACCGAGGAAAAAAAATATGTTTTTTTCGAACCAACGGCTCATGATGTTTCTAGTAATAGAACCTTTAACCAATAACGGGTTTATACGACAAACTGCCTCCGCCGCTCTAGTTCCAAATCGGAACTCAAATTTGTAAACCAATCGAATTCTTTGATTTTCGATGGCTGAGCTTTTGAAAAGTACAAGCGCACCTCGAATACAACAAGTGTAAAAAAATGTCCTGTTGTAACAAAACAACGTTATTTATAAAAATGTCACGCTTCATGCTTAAGAATCTCATATATATACGGGGTGGCCCATATAATGAAGTAAGAGCTGTTTGTTGTAGCGGGTATATGCTCATCTATTAATCTTTATGTTAAAAGAAAGTTAGTTCTTTCTATGTAAGAAGCTTTATGTGTTAGAAGTGTTATTCTGGATGGTTGCATTGGTTCGATACAATCACCATTTACCATGGTTGCAGCTTCAATTCGGGGCTTAAATTACTCACTAGTCATAGTCAAAAATGCTGCTTTTTTAACAACTTTCTAATAATAACTGTGCATCGAGCGGTATGAACAGGTATAAAAGTGTTGCTTAAACGCGTTGAATACGAAAAATTCCAGCTGCAACAATTTTAGGACTGATAGCAGGGCAAAAGTCCCACAAAATATTACGGTTAAAACGACCAAAAAGTCTTAAAAGACCTAACCGTAAGAATTTATCTAGACGACTCAATCGACAATAATGTTTCCTCCCTGGTTTGGGCTATTTTGATAACATTTGAGGCCTTTAAGTCTAAACCATATGGAGGATGTCCCGGTTTACCTCTTAAAAATCTCGGGCTTTTCAAAAGCTGCGTAAAACTGGCAATAATGTAAACCATCGAGTTCGGGCCAAAAAGGAAATCTTTAATTTCGTTGAGGCTTAGCACAGCGCGAAAAGATTAGACAGTAGCTAATCCTTGCTCAGGTGCAAAAATGACGTATTATTTTTCGCCATGACAAATTTCTTGTTTTGTCCTAGAACAAACTATCTTTCCAAAGGACAAAAAGTAGTAAATGAATGTATATTTGCCTGCCCAAGTTTGATCTAGTTGAAATTCCACATCTTGTGCACGTATGGGTAGTCTGAAAAAGTGTCCAGCTTTAACATGAAAATAACGTTACTCTTCGAAAATGTTTTGGCAATGCTCCAAAAAATCTTAGTCTTGTCGGGTTTTCTATCTAGCAGTCGTTTGCGGCAGCCGGTGTTGGTGTTTCCATGAAAATAAAAATAATTTGTATACCGAGCCATCATTAAGTTCGGACCCCTATGCAAATCAAATTACGATCGGCACTCTGTATTATTGTTGACCACTGTCATATTTTCGGCAGCTAAATCTAAACATGGTCGTATTAGATTAGCTGACGATGAATGTGCGGCATGACCAGAAATTGCAACAATGACCGATAACATCGAAAAAATAGTCATAAACGACCGTCGAGTTAAGGTTAGATAAATATAATAAACTTCGGACATCTACAAAAAACGTATTTATCATATAATGACCGGAGAATGAAACATGAGAAAGCTAATCGCGTGCTGGGTTCCGCATTTACTCCCTTAAACTCAAAAAACGTGTTAAAATAAACGTTCCTAAGGCCCTGTTAAAACAATTTAAACGAGATGAATCAATATTTTGATGTCGACTTATAACAATGCTAGATTAAACGTGATTATACCACTATACTCAAGAAATCAAGGCACAGTCGAACCGATGACCGCAAAAAGCGAGAAAACGGTAAAAACTATTCCTGCATTTGGAAAAGTGATCACAACATTTCTTTGAGATCGTCCTCAAAATGTCTTAATTCACTAAGCAGATCATAACGAGGGCAAGCTATGCACTAGTACTTAAGGAGCTTAAAAAAGAAATTGTAGAAAATATCGGTGTATGAGAAAAATGAAGTGTTGTTCCACCAAAGCACTGCTTTGTTTCGCACTCCAGTAATCACCATGGCAAAAATTCGCGGGTTGGGATTCGGGTTCATTGACCACTCATCGTGTTTAACAGATCTAACCCGAACGACCTTTTTGTGCTTTCTAGGGTGACTGTTTAACTCAGAGCTCCGCTTAGAGCTTTTCATAAAATCTTTACGCGAAAGCATATATATGTATATAAAAAACCATTGGTTCCAATAATTTTTGCGATTTGTTTTGTGGTAAAAGGCTTGATAAAACAAACTCCAAGGGGAAAGCGACATGTCTCGGAAAAAGTAGTTTGGGACTAAAAAAATTTTAGACTATGTATTTTTATGTACAGTAGGGAAAATTATCTATTCGTTCAGTTTACTAAATAATGGTTGAGTATTTGTTAAACATTTTAATGTTAAAATCGTCCGTTTTTTATGTTCTATACAAAGTTCATATTTGATCTAAAGAAATCGATTTTTTTCACTCTCCGCCCTGAAGTTAAACACGAAGCCTTTTCTAGAAAAATAAATTAGGAATTTCTGAAAAAACTTAATTTTATCACATTGCTTAGTTGACTGGTTTTTTAAACAGCCTAAAATTTATATGGAATTTTGAAAGTGAAGGTTAGCTTTATTAAAGAAAGCAGAATACCACGAAGAGGGCGAGCAGAGAGCAGAATATAATTGATACAAGGCAATATGATACCTGTAACAGGTCACAGAGTTATTATATACAATATGCCTGAATGAAAGCAACCAAATAACAGAATTGTTAAAACCTTATAATATGATTGGGATTCACAGATTTACTAACAAGTTGAGCTTGCTTTAGGTCAGGTAGTACAAATATCAGGATAGTGTGGACAAATGTGCAGTACTTATCGCGTGCAAGGCCCGGTTGAATAGATGCATAAGAATAGGCGTTTGTAAATGGCAGGGGCAGATGCCGCGCATGTGTGGTGCCGTTTATTACTATACGTACATGCAAGTGAAAAGGTGATAGCTATATAGTTTCCATACACTAGATTTTCATTTTAATTAATATGTGCTATCGTTTTCAAACAACTCAAAACTTACTGATGTTTCCTATCGATTTTGACAGCAAGCAGCTTCATAAGCAGTACCAATGAGGCGACAGGCAGCAACTGGCACTACTGTTAATTAAATTATATACTTGGATGATTAATACATAACAATGCGATCGCCAACACAGAGGCGCACTGTACGTGGCCATTTTTTTTATCTCTAGTATGTTTTTTGCAGGTATTTATGATTATAGCTAACTATACTTTGGAACGTTGTTCATCAGCCAATTCGTCCGCCAGCAGCTTTCGTGGTATGGCCTTTCAAGACTGCTATCGAATGTGTCGTGAGGCGTTCGTCGTCAACTCCGACCTTACGCTCCGTACGCAGCTGACTGAATTCGTTGACCATGACATGGTTCGAATAAAGAAAGGTCATGATGGTGTTGAATATCTTATTATACCATTAGCAAAAGAAACGTTAGAAATTTTTGTACAGCAGCAGGAGGAATCTTGCTGAGAATTCTAATAAGTGTTGATCATTAGTCAGATTGTATAAAAGGCGAAGCCGTTCGCTTCGTATGGGGGCGATTGTAAAAACAAAATACAAGGTTTAATGTTGACCTCGTTTGGGTATGTGTTTGTCTACCTGCAGTATTTATGGAAATAAAATATTTAGCTAATAAAGATTTCACTATGACATAGTATATTTTCTTCAGAAGATTTCCAGTGCCCTTTATGACTTAGACACCGCAATTTCCCCTTTCAGCAGGTAAGCTCTAAGTCTGCTATAGATGACTGAGAATAAGTAGTACTATTCAAGAGGTTAAATATGCGGAGCTGGAAGGTTAAACGCTGGTCAATGGATAAAAACTTTCGTACAGTTTTATCTGGCAATTTTACAATCTGCTTCTACAGTTAAATTGATTCATAGAAGTAACAAAGTTTTGTTTAATAGAGTGATACATGCACGGATTCGTTTTGGACGAATCACAATAGATTCAAGTCAGTAATACGCGCTTGATTTTTGGCATTGGTCTACACATAGATGATGCGAAAGTGCGCCTAGAATTATCACTGCAAAGCATCCAACTAGATAAAAATTGTTGTTAAGACCTCAAATAATGGTTCAAAGCAAAATTTTACCTGCCTTTATGCTATTGCATTTGAGTTTTTCCAAGGGGCCGAAGGAAACAAAACGTGGAGTAAATTTTGCTGTCGTTCTAGAAAACATACTAATATAAGGCTCCCTAGTATAGACAAAGTGTTGCTTATGAAGGAAAGACCACAAGCATAGGCTTTGTATTTTCAAACGCAGCATAATTTGGTTGCAATAATATATAAACACACATAGGTTAGTAAAGGCCTTTCTTAAAATCTATGGAAGGAAGAATTGCAAGGCTATATAATGAGCATTAGTCGATTCATTTAGCGATGATTGTGGTAATTTCTTTGAGAATGGCATAATTAATTATTATTTTAACGTTTGTGCAATTTTTGTCTGATAAAAAATAAATTCCGTCATTATACTGACAGATAAACAAAGCTAGATAAGATTTAAGTAAGTAAGGTGCAATCCGATCGCACTGACTGAGATATTGACTACAAAACAAAATTAAACGAATTAATTCGTCATTTTGGTAACTTTTTTACACCAGACCTTTGCGTCAATATTAAATCATTATCAGGTATTATTAGTTGGAACATTTATATCAGTCCCCTCTGAATCTACGCTTGATTAGTGCCAGTATCAATACACTTTCCATCAGACGTAGAATAATGTTTTTCCTAATCCCAGTACCTAAGATGAGCTTTTAGCTGGATTATATTATTATAAGCTGCGGGATATTATAGTCCTAGTAGAAACGATTAGTTCCATATATTTCTAAGGTCTTTTTTTTCAATAAAAGTGCACTTCTTAATCAACGGAGTCATAAATCGTGCACTTCTTCAAAGTACTTGGAGATTGGCCGAACAAAAAGACATCAGCAATTTTATCAGCAGTACTCTGTTCTCTTTCTTGTGGCCTGTTTCTTTTTTTTTTCATTTTTTCCGTTACTTCCTTTCTTTAGGAGGTTCGAAGGTGTGCCTTTAATCTTGCAACGTGCTTTGGCTCGCAGTTTTCGTTCCCTCGATGTTACCACACCCTTTCTTTTTGTTTGATAATAATAATCTACAAATACTTTCTCGTACCATTATATCTATCTTTTTATCATCATATATATGTATAACACATATTATTATCATTATCATATCTTAAGTACGTTAGCATAATAATCGTGTGCTTATGTTATACGTTTTTATCTACTATATATAGATTTCATATAATAACAACATTTTTGGCTTGATAGCAAGTACCCCGTCATTGATCGACTGCTATATTTCTTGCTTGACTGCTTCGTTATGTAAACAAATATCTTTACGGAATTCTTTTGGGTTTCACACTCGTGCCGCTTGTTTTTTCTTGCTTTTAATCTGATTGTTTATTAGCTTCCATTTATAACTCAGTATGTGTCTGTCATTCGTTTGTGTGTCGACGTTCTGATTTTTACTTGTCTTTTTTCTCTTCATTTGCATGTTTACTTTTACAACATTATGGCATTGCATTGTTATCGCCGTGTCTCTAAAGTACGTAGTTGTTATATTTGACAATCTATGGGTCGTCTCTTCCCTATTGAGACTCTCTCCTTGCTTTTGGTGATATTATTGTCCGCCCTGTCATTGATATTAGTTGCTGCGTTCGGGTCCGATATTGCTGGAAGGGAGAATCAAGGGTCTCTTAGTGAAGATCTGTGGGATTAGCAATTACTTTTGTTCTCGTCAGACGAAGACGTGAACTTACCATAGGGTATCTTCCACGCAGCAGTCCTTAGTTATTGGTATTTTCATTTTTCCTTAATTCAGAATTGTTATTTATTGTTGAAAAATGTGTTTTATTATTCATTTGTGATAAAAAGAAATATATATGTAAAAATTAAAAAATGAATTACAATTTCGTTCATTGCATTAAGTAGCGTAGAACAAGTCGCAAGTTAGAATACCGTCAGTAGAATAAGAGCCGTGTTTCCAATGACTCTATGAGAGTGGTTACGGTGTGGTATCATTTGCGTCCTGCCTGGTTACTATCTCGTATATAGCTTATGCACTATTTTGAAGCTTTATCAGTCACATGTTATTGATCGTTAGTTGTTCTCTCTTTCCAGCTTCGAATTAGCATTTCCGTGGCTCAGTGGGGGGTGGTTTTTGTTATAAGCGATAGAGTAGTGTTATTTACTTTACGAGCAGAGTGTGGAGCACGAAAGCTGGTATACGGCCGTGTCGCGAGTGAATACTTAACGAACCGAAAACGTTTGGAACATACGTCCCGAAAAAGTCGAATAAATCGCAGTGCCAGGGCCTCGTGGATGTTGTCACTCCATCTGTGGTAACAACGAAGCTTAGGAGAATTGAGATCTATCAAAAAATGTTTATTTTTGCAGCATGAATCCTAGACACTGTCGTTTGTAGCTCTACATGCAAAAAAAAAAATACCAGAATCGTCGCTATATAAACATGCTTCATATTTCAGTAGGTAAGCTAGCGGACTTAGCTCTTGCCTATAGTGTAAATCTAATTTCCTCATCTACATAAAGCGTGAGCGTTAACGTCTTGAATTTGGACATCTGTATGATACAAAACAACAATATGTAGATAAAAATATGGTCTCATAGTAGTGAATTAACAAGTGAGCTGAAAATCTTGAGACCTAGAAAATTAGTACTCCGTGCAATGCGGCATGTCACCATACAGTAACGCGTCTTCAATCATGAGATTTTGTCATAGATTGTCTTAATGATTGAGATCAGTTAAGCTAATACACACGGAGATTACGGTCGCATTCGAAGAGGCGATGACCGATTATCCGCTTACTTGTCACTATCCATTACCTCGTCTGTCCGATCTGTTGATACGAGAACTTTGTTTTCCCTGAGGTTTCGTCATGCATAGGCTCGATCGTGCTATGAATTGAACAAACGTTTTAAAAATAACGTTTGGTCTTCTCATGTGAAGGTGATATTTGTGTATATGTTCTAGTTAACTAATGGCTGTGACGGTTGTTCAGTTCTTGCTAATGATAATCAACATGGCGTGGCAAAGAAATTAGAAAACGGCCTGCACCTTCGTGCAGAGCGCCGATCCGGTCCTGGAAAGAGGACTAACTTGATCGGAGAGCTTTGAGAAGCACCCTTTTGCCTTTTGCAATACCCGTGCCGTCCCTATTTGTATCTTCTTACGTAAATGATATAATTGATTGTTAAATAGTACTTGATGTTTTTGGTGCTGTCATTGCTTGTTTCAACCTACTATATTTCCATTCGTTTCGACATTAGCCTTTCCATATTTGTTTCATTATTTTAATGACTTATGCGTACGTTATATGTTGTAATCTAGAAAATAAGCTGCTTATATTTATTATTTATCGCTAAGATATTAGCGTCTTCGCAATGGTATTCCTGTTCAATAGGTTCATAGTCACGTTCTTTTGATAAAGTTGAGTTATATTCCTTTGCTAGACTATAATCATTAGACATTATGACCAGTATGATGTTGTCATCGAATCTGGATATATCCTTTAGTATTTTTTATTGATTATGTGTGCGGTAAACAATTTTTGCCATCAGAGGCCTTAGGCCTCCAAAAAAATGTATGTTTTTGTATGCTTTCCATCGTTTCCAGCCGGCTCCTTTACGAATCCGGTTACTGCTAAAATCGACTGCCCCATGGTGACACCTGGTCTTCGAAGTCCTTTTCACTTCCGGATAGCGGTGAGAACGAGAGCTAGCCTTCTTCTGCAGTACATTTCTGTTTACTTCTATTCAGGCGGTACATTTACTGGGCCGAACGCTTTCCCCAATAACCGGATAGCTCGTTCCACTGCGGCTGAGGGCGTTTGTCCCACCGGGTCGGAAGTGTAGCTGACCGTTTGCCCCACAGGTGATTTAGATTCTTCCAGTTATCAGCCCTAATCGAGTGAACCAAATAGAGTGAATCGAGGAAGACATTTGTAGGATTCTCCTGTCTCGTTTTTAGTGGTCTTGTAAATGCCTATGTATTATGAACTGTACTACACAGTATATTGAAGGCATTTGAAACTAAAGAACGTGCCTTAGGGGTTTAATTAGATCCATGATACATCGATCAAGGACTCACCTTTTACCCCAATCATTGTACAAGCGGTTCCAAGGCGCTGGAGGTACGTCAGCTTTTTTGAGAAGAACATACTCTGCTTCAAGGGGCGCATCTTAAGCAGGAAAGAAGACGAAAGGCGTAATATGCAGGTAGTCTATCAGCTTTTCGCTTACCGCTATCTATGATTTTCAATATCATTTAATCAAAGATTTGTTTGTGATCCTCGTTCCTTGTATTAATTTGCCGGGTGGTTAAGTAATAATGAAAAACACGAAGCGGAAAGACTCAGAAAAAGGGTTTCATCAATAATAATTTAAGACCCTGTGAGATATATTTACTTGAAATGCTACAAATAGACCTAGTGGACTTAAATGTCTATTCGTTACTATCGTACCATGGCTTCTACTGTCATCCGCAATTTAAACAAGCATGTCTTGATGTCCAATCATTCTCCAGTAGGTTTTGGTTAGAATATCCGATACGGTAATTCCTCATCATCTTTGCGACATCGGCAATTTTTCTTGATAAGCATCGGTTGCATTTGCGTACTTTAAACTATCAAGATCTTCATGAACTGAGACTTCTGGCAAAATCCATTTCATGTCTATGAGAATAATTCTGAGCGGAAGGACGAGCTATACCTGTCGGAGATTATTATACAGATCAACCAGAAAATCTGACTCAGGACTATCAAGACAGTACATCTGTAGATGTTAGGTCAATTGTCGATTGATTCCGCGGTCAACTGCATAAATACTGGCAAAACCTTCCATAAGCATAAATTCGTTGGGTCGCCAGTTTGTAAATGCTATATGTAAAACGACGACCAGTACAGGCTAATGTCATCTATTAAATAGAACTATTTATATATAATTGTTTCCGTTGCGAGTACATAAGTTTTTGTCAGCAATGAAGCAAAATATTCAACAGACATCTGAAGAACTGTGAAGCTTAGTCATCCTTGCTTTCCTTCTCGGCAATCACTGATCTAGCTTGTAGATTAGCTTTAAAGTGGCGAATCCAATAGAGCCGGTAGGAAGGCTTAGACATATAATTTTTTTTCAAGCTAGAAAACGTTTCTGGTATGTGGCATAGATTTAATTACTTTTCGTTGCTATAACAGCCATGGTATATCGTTGATTAAGAGCGGATATAACTAAAACTACTTACGTGTGGCAGTAATAATTATGTACTCATCTTACTGTGTACTTTAGACGATGTCGCAGGATAATTTACGCAAATTGTTCTAATGGGCTCTACAGTTATCACATGTAGGACGCACTTACCGAAGTATTGGGGAGGGTACTCAACTGGAGATGGTGCGCTGGGCGGTGATTCCGCGTCTAACTTTCCGAAAGTACCTACCGCGCATACTGCAATGACTAGGGCAACCGTCAACAGCGCGGTACTCATCGCTCCGCTGCAGTTCGTGTTGATGTTATTGGCGGTGCGGCACATCACGACGCTTCAGTAGTCGTTACGGAGTTCGTCGACAGCGCTGCGTCAAGGATTAGCGTGATCTTTTTCAAACTAAAGTGGCAAAAAGAAGTTAGACATTAGCATGTTTCGTACCTTACGTATCCTTTTAATAGTAAAGTCGGTAAGTTGATTCTTCTAAGTGTGGCCTATTCTTGTATCCTAACCGACCTAATTTTCTGGCTGTTCCTTAGTTTCAAATTGTTGCTGGAATAAAAGTAAATTCTATAAGTAACATATTTCCACAAAGACATGTCTAACAAGGTTAAACTATAACACTTCAATGGTTTACTGAGGTCGGACGCTTTAGCTGTTGCGCTATGCAGGCGACTTTGTATTTGTTTGGTAGAAGCCGCTTTCATCTTCAACAAACCTTGGCTAGCAATTGCATCTAGGGACTAAAGGTGAACGTTCGACAGACGAAAATTCGAATTTGGTAGTCGACATGCAACATCAGACTTCTTAAAATTTTGGCATCGACTACAACGCGTAGTTCAAGTTATTATATATATATATATATAACACCCTTTTGTGCGGTGGAATCTCATTCGGTAAGTATGTTTTAAGGAGGGTGATACAAGAATAATAGCTGACAAACTTTTTACGCGCTCACTTAAGGTAGCTCCTTCTTAAGGTAGGTCTTCCTCGTCTGAATATAGCTCCAACAAAATCCCACCTATTGAAAGGATCTCACAATAAATCAGCTCCTCTGGATGGGTAAGTTTAATGTCCAATGCTGTCGTTAGCCATCGCTTTAAACGGCTGGACTCAGCACGGAACGAAATATCTCTATTTTTGGGTTCGAGTTTAAGTCAATAGGTATCACTAAGTATAAGTTCAGTACGCAAATACGTTACCACTGCACCGTTACGAGGATGATTCC
Source organism: Varroa jacobsoni (assembly GCF_002532875.2). Lineage (NCBI taxonomy): Eukaryota > Metazoa > Arthropoda > Arachnida > Mesostigmata > Varroidae > Varroa > Varroa jacobsoni. Next base: position 19,181 of record NW_019214485.1, read on the forward strand.
CTTCGATACTGTGTTTCGAAGCATTTCGGTCTACAGGCTGACAATCCATTTGCGTGCTATACCCTTTCCATTCAATGCCGTTCGGTGTCGAGGATTTGCCAAACAAGTTTGGTTTACCCGAAACTGGGGTTTGCAAATCATCCATTCATTAGATCGAAGAGAGAGTAGCACAAATGAACTCTAGCTGGTGCGATGGCAAATGTCCTTGTTTACTGTCCCTGGGCACCAATGCGCTTTATGCGCAATCACAGATTATCATAAGCTTTATGATGAGCGCGCGATGCAGTGTCTCACTGAGTGTTGTCCTGCTGTGATTTCAGTGATCGCAAAGTTTTCACTCGAGACCTTATCTTTTGATATTTCCAGTTTTAATCTATATCGAAGTTGTATACGTACTTGAAAAAAGTGCACATACATTACGCCAACCTTTAGTATGGTGGGAATCAATTACTGAAATACTGCGAAAGTTTAGATAGATAGCTCTATAATAGGCTGGTAATATATAGGCTGGTCAAAGCAAACATACAAGTAAATGGACGTATAATGCACTTTCTCGGCCTATTCTTCTACTCTAAGTCACTTTTAACTCAAATTATGCCATATTTTTATTTAGTACGGTAGGCGAACAAAGGCATTCCCTTTCACAAAAATATCATCGGTAAAGATGATTGGTTTATAAGGTACTCGCAGTTAATTCACCCGAAAGACTTCCTTGAGACTACCGAAGTTGATTTTTAAATCTCATGAGCGACTATTTCTTCTCGAATTGCAAAAGTAAAAAATCAGTGATTCTAAGAAATAGTAATATATTATATTGAGACCCAAAAACGCTGCTAATAGAAAGTAATCTACATACAATTATTAGGATAAGAAGTATACGTTAGAAATCGACAAGCAGAACCACCTATCTGCATAGGATACTATAATACCAGTAACGCGTATGGGTAACGTTTAGATTTTTCTGTTTGAATTTCATATCATAGAGCGTTGAACAGAAGTCGTTACCAAATTGATTTGTTACTTTCATTTTGGTTGGCCTGCAGCTATCTCAAACGTTTCCCCCCTCGACCATCAATCGTAAGTTGACCTGACCTATTTTTTAATTTCTGAGTGCACCTGAACATGAGATACACAAATTTTCTCATATGACAACAGGGCAATGCGACCTTTCATTTGAGGGCAAAAACGTTCAGTGTAGACTTGCTTTCTTTTCTAGTGTGTTCTTTCTTGTTTTGTCTGAAATAAAAAAATCCATGTTGATCAAAAATCAGTAAACATTTTTGCGGCTGAATAAGCATTAGTAATCTTAGTTTGTTACCCAGAGGTATGAAACAATATATTTTCTAAGAAATCTTAATATTGTAAAAAATACTGCGTAGCTCCACCGTGTGCGAGGTTTACATTTTCTTTAGATTTTTAATTTGAATTAAACGCTCGAATAAGTGTTTCTTTATAAAAACGCTCGAGGAATAGTACTACTGCTTTCGTATACTCAGTGAAAGCGAGCTAAATAATTTTTTTTACGTATTCTCTTATTATTATTATGGTACTATGAGGTATTTTATGTATCAATCAACTTGCTCCTGTACCCGATAAACATATATATAGATAAATGATGATGATAATAATTAAGTGACAAAAACATAAGTCAGTTATTGCCAGACAAGCCACTGTCGAGACCTCTTGAATGCGAACTATCTGAAGAGACACTGGTGAGATTCGAAGCAGATTTTTTAAATCTTCAGTTAATTAGCAGCGAAGGCGTAATTATACTCGGTGCATTTCACGATTTAAGTTTTCATTATGTGACAAGGACTGTTTCTTCCTTTTTTGCTACTCTGCGTTTTAGTAATTGGGTAACGCATCGATGATGCAATCGACGACCTCTGTATGCAGCAAAACTTATCACAGCTGTCAAGCATTTTCAGTGTCAACTTATCGTTTACTTTGCAGAACGTGTTCACGTAATGCACGTTCACTGAACTTTTTTTTTCAGTGTCTTTATGATGGCGTTATCTCCAGCTAAAAATCCCTTACGGCTGAACAACCAGCATATATTATATGTTTTTACAATGAATATAAATAGAAACAAATACAAAGTGAGCTTGACTTGTTTAAGCCATTTCCACAGATTTCAAAAAAGATCATACGATCTCTAAACTAGCTGAACATTACAGTGTCACACTTTGCCAATTTTAGAAAGTTAATGTTCGAGCTATTTCTTTGATATGCTGTCGAAGACTTTTCAATTAAACAAATAAAGAATTCATGCCGTTCTCTTTCAGACATACCTTTTTTAATAAGCCATTTTTCCATGAAGCTAGCGCCGAAGTATCACTGTTTGTACAATTCTACGATGGGCTATCTATCGATCGATCGATCGATTTTCCAATGGCAGCTGACGGGTATCGGATACGCATACATGATCTTCTAGTGAGCTAAGTCTCTTATGTCTAAGAAACCGTATATGGCAGCAAGCAGCGATCATGAATGTCTTGTTGAAATGCTTAGATAAAAGAGCTGCGGTTTAGGTTCGAACTGAGCATAGACATACGACCCGTTTCGTTCAGGAAGTCAGTCATTTGATGGGATGTCTGACCACCATGATACTGGACGCAAAATTCGAAGCACAGAGAGGTAAAAAAGAAGACTAACAAATCGCACAATATAACAAAAAGAAAGATAGCATGATAATTCCGTTTCTAGTACGACCTTCGCCACACTTCTCAAAAACTTTAACATGCGAGTACATATAGGTGTTAGAGTTATGTCTACCATCCCACTTATAAAGTAAGTAGATGCTTAAAGTCAAAGTAGACGGCAGTCTTATACACAGGCCAACGTTGACTTTGAGTCTATGTTATGTGACACATATGACGAGCTCAACAGAAATTGCACGAAGCCTTTACACGACGTTTGCACCGAAGTTAAAGTTATTACGAGACCAGCATTTGTCACCAGACCGTATGTCGTATCATAGCACCGTATTCAGCGGTAACAAAAGCGGCGCTATTGTAGACTTATTCTCGGTTATGTTAAACATTTTAGGTAGTGAAGTCGTTTTATCAGAGTTAAACGATAAAGGCTTTCATTGATGCTTAGCACAACTGAACGTTTTATCGGTCGCTTTATTGCTGATGAGTCGTAACGGTTTTAAAAAGTTTGGCTAACTTCTAGCCTCGTTTTTAATGGATTACAGAATATTTGCGCATTCGTTTGAACTAAAAAGAACAGGCTGTCAATGCCATATGGTATACGAAATGGTGTTCGTATGGAAACCAGACCATATGGTGTCGAAATGCGTACGGTATCGACTGGGTTCGTTATTTTTCAACTGACGTTAACCACTAGTTTGCTCCCTCACTCTCGTTACCTTAAGGTTGTCTATAGCGCAGCTTTACTCATTGATGAACAAGAGCTTTTCAGACGTTTCACATTTCTTACCGATTTCTCCACATCGCACCACTCTGAAGACTTGGTTCTCGAATGTCTTGAACCCAACTCGGCTTAATGCAACTCACCTTGAAAGCTGTGGCACCTCCTTGCTAGTTCAAAACTCTATGCTTTCTCGGCTCAAATAAAGGGGCGCAACTCCTTTTATGTGTTGGCGGCCCAGCGGCGGTGGGGTTGCCGCTCGCACTTCGTGGTGACCCCGGCCGCCACGTCATAGGCCACTCCGCTACACTGCAATCTTCTGGGATTGCCATCGCCCCCCGGTGCCGCCAACCGTTCTCGCTCCCTCTCACATTCGCCGGACGCTCCTCTGGAGCTATGGGGCGACGTGGGTTGGCTTCGCTGCGGACTCCAAAAGCGGCCGCGCTTATGAAAGCGACCGAACGTGCGCCCAGGCGATAACGGCGAAACTGGGTTGACGGTCGGTCGGTCTAGAAACAGGGAGCTGGTGTATTCTGCCTTGCGAATGCTCCGGCTGCTAGTGGGCTATACACAACTAGAGTCTATAGAGAGCGTTCCTTGCTGCGTACGGCAGCCAGGGCAGATACGGCTGACAGAGAAGGAAAGGCCGCGGCGTGACAAAGCTCTCAAGCAGGCGAGAAATGACGTCGCCATCTCGTATACGCCGACAACGAAGATGACAAAAGCAGCAGGGATGAAAATCAGAGAGTGAAGAGATTCGATTTATCGATAACAAAGCCCTGAGCCAGCAAGCCGATCCCGCTCTATGTATGTAGCTCTGCTAGCAGCAGCAACGACAGGGCAGAGCATAGCTTGAGATTGCACAGCCACGAACACCTCTTAGGTGCGCTCTACCATACGCTTCCCATAGGTAGACGGACAAATTTGTCTTGGGTTAGTGAGCAAAAATATTTATGTTGTTTTTGTCGCCGCTGCTGCTGTGAAAAGATGCGGCGATCTGTCTGACACTGTCCTAAATAGCAAATGGGAGATGTCTGAAAGTAGCGACGACTGAAATGAATAAGAAAGAATTAGTTAGTTTCCTCCAAAATGACCGTAGAAGTGTATATCGTGCACACCTAAAGCCATATACAAAGACGCATTTAACGTTGGACTCGCGTGTCGCTTAGAACGTATGGGGAAGAGAAGAAAAGCGGCAAACCCCTGCGCTGATTGGGTGAGCTGCCGAAATATTCACAGCTCTTACATCTACGTTGTGTGGTTCTGCTAGCCATCTGTACATACCAGATCTCCAACGTCAGCCACTTTTACGTCGGCTTAGGGAGGGCTTTTACAGTACACACTTGGGCTTAGTTGCCTGGGATGGGCTCGCGGGCTGTGATAGCTTCTTTTATCCGGGCCGGGTTCGTACTTAAGGGTGCTTGCCACTCCGGTTCCGTCTCTCGGCACACACGACTGTAACCTTTCTTCTGTTCTCCTTCCAGCTGATTAGGACAAGGCTGGATGGCTCCTCTGTGGCGGAGGATCAGAGGGGGGGGGGGGGGACCGCACAGTCATACTGACGACGTGAGTTTTTCCTATTCTATTCCTTTCATCTCGAGGCAGCTTTGCCCGCCAAACTCAGTGCACGCTTGGTAAGAAGTGAGTAACGTATTCGTGCTATTTGTACTATTTCTGCTACGACGACTGCTACTGCCACTATTTGATAGGGGATAGAAGTATCCTCCTAGCTTGCGAGCAAGAATGGACAGCTGTTTACAATCCGTTGGCGTTGATGCTTGGCTACGTTGTAGACAACTATAAGTTCGGTGGGCATGACATTGGACGGATGCTATCAGCAATATGGCTATTCCTCGCCTTTGTTCCTTTTCTTCGAAAGTACGGAACACCAGCTCCTTTGTTCAGTGAGATACTTGTTAAGATATTCTATAATACGTAAACTTGAGGAGGAAACATACCTTTCATATTGAAATAATAATTTTTGCCACTCAACTAGCCTATTAAATGTTTTGTCTCTTTAAACTAAATTCGTGTCTTCAACAAGGGACACAGAGGTACCAATCGATTGCAAACTGCCTCAACGCGACAACTTTTTGTTTGATTTGTATCCTCCTTTCGTGAATGACAACACTGCCGTTAAAAGCTTTTACGAGCCTATGCTTGCAATAACTCTTCCGAATGCAATTTGAGTATAAGATTGATTTTTCGTTTTTTTGAGACTGTCGAAGCACAAAAGGCGAGTGAATGAAGAGCAACAGTTATGACGATTCACCAGCCGTAGCATCATAATGCAGTAAAAAAAAAAAAAATAGGAGATAGAAAAGAAACATTTTGGGATCCTCTCTTTGTTCGAATATGTTTATGCTTTATGTTTTTTTAACGCCGAATAACTTCTGCTACAACGACTGCGCCTTATCGTACTGCGTATTAAATGATGAAATTTAACTGTGAACAAAATGCAGATCATGAGTTTCTTTCAAGACCGCATAAAAATAAATATACATTGTTTTAAATAATTTACGTAGAACTACCTGACGCTACATTCAAGGCGAAACAAAGCGTGAACTTTTAATTAACAGATTTTGTTACAAAACTAAGCTTTTTTGAAACAACCTCGAGTTTTATTCCATTTTTTAGCTGTCAGCACGTCCTGTGGCTATACATGGACGAAATTAATAGCAACCTTATTACGATGCCTTTCTGCAGTGCCAGTTACATTTTATAAAGTATATGCTCTAAATATTTACGAGTGTGTAAAATTAGGTTCAAGACAGGGTGTTATAATACATAGAAACTAGCTCAAGTCGAGATTTTATATCTATAGTGTCTAATACATAGATGCCATAGCTGTCGAGGTTATGAGTCGCCCAAAATGATTTACGTAATGGCAGGATCAATTATGCCAATGCAACAGACAAAAGTTACTGTTGCATAATGACCTAATAGTCACACATGCTAAACCTGACGCTAGACGACTCAAGACCGAAAACAGGAATAAGGTCTAATGTCAAATTCGTTATGGTAATCACTTGTGGGAACGTGAGAGTATAAACGGTGTTTATTATGACTCAAGATAAGTTTTAAGCTTCATTTTGACTATATGCTAGGAGGTTTACGTTTCGAGTTCCAGGGGGTTGTTACAAAATCAGACTGGCCATTTGCTTAATTATTTAATTAATAATCAGGCTCATTTTAGAGGTCTTACGCTAGTCGAAAACCGCAAGCAGAACCGTGCCGTCTGTCTTGCGGTTCTTCGTTGCTTTAATTTGCAGAGTCAGGTCAACTATGTATGTTAGTTAAGTTTATATATATCATACACCTTTTCGATGCATCCGGTTTTGGGTACATTGTTACTCGCCATAGCCCAAGTCATATCGTCTTAGTCGTCATAGATAGATATTATCTGTTTGGACGGTTTGTTATATAGTAAAACAGGGTTCGGATGATTGCATTAATGTCCATTTCGGAGACATCACTAATTTGGAAATTTCCACGAGGTGCTGACAGCTACGATGGGCAACAAAGGGACATTTACGGATTAATTAATTTTATAATGCATAACGAAAATTTAATGACGTACTCTAAGTTAGAATTGGTTTTTGTGAGAGCAGACGCTTGCTTTCGACTTAGATCACGGCACTAGGTTATTCAACAGGTTAGTTATGCAGACAGAAAAGCAAAATATATTTTCTAGGACCTTTTTTTTTGCCCAAAATAAACGGGAAGACTAACAGAAAAATTTGTATACAATTTTCAGACACTTCGAGATCATTACATTATCTACTACGAAATAAGGACTTTTGCTTTAACAACGTTCTACTTAATAATAAATTACCAAATAATTTCCAGAAGAAGCAATGCCAGTCTAAAGTAAATTTGTTTGCAAAGAAGATAGATAAAGGTCTGAAGATCGCATTAATATTTCACATTGTCAGTCATGCGATTTCTTAACCACATGTTGAGAATAGCCCTTGCACAATGTCAATTCGGGAGACCCAAAAAATATTCGAAAGCGTTGATTTTTCGTCTAAATTATTTTCCATTCACTCAATCATCTATCGTATCGGTATCTATTGTAAGGGTGTGCATTAGTAGTTTGCATTGGTAGTCAAAGACTATAGATCAGCCTTAAAATGGCCCCATAGTTTCACATACTCCTGGGTTACCCATTGGCATCCTGCTCGAACCGGTATTGCAGCGACATTCTATTGCAGGCATAATTTCGAAAAACTTCTGAGACAGCGGCATATGCCACGCACCGTAGGCTTTATAAATGTGTTATCGCATGAGATTCATTCAACCGAGAATACCGCGACACCCTAGCCCGTGAACCATCGAGGTGGGCTTTTTTTCGTTGTAAGACTATCATGCATGAACCATTTATGGTTATCAGTTACAACAATTATCGTACATCTTTATCCTAAATGGATCAATTCTGATGGTGGTTGAAAAGGTTAGATGTAATCATTTGATCAGGCTGCAACAACAAAAGATGATTGCCGAATATCAAGGATTGTGCACCATCTAACATACAAAAAGCTGATACCGATCACGGTCGAAATACATACCCAAGTGAGGTTAACGCGACTATAGAAACATCTTTAAGGTAATGTCTTCTATCTAATTATTGTTACAGAAGTATCAAAGAAGTAAGAATGATAAAAATTGCTTTCATAATGAATTCAGCTCAAATGCTTGATGTCGCAATGGGCTAAATGAGAAAAGGATTGAGCCATATTGAAGAAAACTTATCTCCAGGAGCTTAAGTGAAAAAGAAGCCTAATTTTGAATGATCTCACCATGGACCGCGGTACCATGGTACGGATCGCAATCACATGCTAGATCCACGTTGCATTTGAAGTCTCAAACATATACGTATTGCTTGTACGTGTAGTTCCTCTATAAAAAAAAAAAAAAAAGCGCATTCCAATTATTTAGACCTTACTTTGACTGACTTAGTCAACATTAAGCATTTTTGAGGCTAAAGTGTGGTAATACTAATGAGTGGATGTAACACAGGTTGGTAACACCAAGGCGATGGCAAACAAAGGCTTCTGCTTTTAAGATGCTCTGCTTATTTTTTTCCGGTGTTTTTTAATAGAGTTATAATGTAGTCAAATTAATACCAGCTAATAAAAAGAAAATCAAATTCAGAAACTGTCTGAATTTCAAAATAAGAGAAAATTTGATAGATTTTATAAAATCAAGTTAAAGGGCTGTATTGTACCCCAGAAAAAAATAATTTTTGCCGTACTAAGCATAGTGGATTTTATATTATATAGATTTCGTTATATGTTCCAAGTTAGCTGGATATTTGAAGAGCGAAATACGATGTACACATTTTAGGTATATTGATTTAATCCTTCTCCTTTTTTTTTCATATAAAATAAATATTTATGTTAGAAAAATGTTTGTATTATACGATGCAGGGATATTAAACCGAAGCTTATTTACTCACAATCGTAAATAAGCAAGTGCAGCAAGCATTGTGATAGCGTCAAAAGAATGGGAGCTATCCTATTAGAATTGCTGCATGCTAAAGGCAACAGTTGCCCTTTTCGGCACACATGAGAACCAGCTGAAAAATGGAGTTCGCGTCAGCGAAACGGTGGACAGATGAAAGTTTTGACAAGGAGTTGGCAAAAAAAAACTGGGTCACTAAGGCTTTGTAGTTTCTGTGTAGGGAAGACTAAACTACGTAGCAGTCTTGAACGCCAGATCGGATTTTCCTGAAGTCAAAAAGAAGTAGAGGATTAGCAGCGAGGGCCTTTTCATTATCGTGGTTTGGACAACCAGCTAAAACGTCGGGTAAGTTTTATCCCAGAAAAACGAGTTCGTGTTAGTACTCTATCGAAGTTGTGGAAAATTAAATACAAAAACTATTACAAATGTCCGTCTTATTATGTACGACTTATATGTTTTACGAACCGAAAAAACTCCACGGCATCGTTTTCTATAATATTGTAATCATGAGCATTGAGTAGCTTTTGTAAAAAAATTAATGTAAAATACTGAATATAAGATGAATACTCACACTACAAATATAGGTTTCATCGCATAACATTAATTAGCATTTCATATAAATAACGAAGGTCTTTGAAGCACTTATGTCTGTCTTTGTTTATACACGAATTATTCAGCATACCAGCATGTGTCGTACGGTACTCGTCGTAGATCGTATCAAAACCCCAGCTGCACGAGTTATTATTATTATTATCATCATAGGATAGCATCTTTATTATGAAATGCAGATTGCGGCTCTCGCTGGAATGGTTCCTTTAATGTATTGAACATGAAACTATAAAAGACTCGGTAGTGTTCGCGATTATATCAAAATGCAATTTTGAAACCCTGGTGGGCCTTGGCAAGTACACGAAGCACGGGTTTTCGTGCTTTGAATTTAAGCTAACTGTTTATTTTTTCTCATAAACTTGTATTTTAGTCAATAAGGAATACTCCGGACATGCTTCAAGAGAACTTCTTGATTGTTACTGGCATAAAAAGTCAGAATCTGTGAGGAAAGCTTCTTCCATCTGTTTCGCGACCGTGTACTAGTATTCACTTCACCGCGGTTACTTTGCTAAAGCTCTCGACCTTTGTTTTACCCCAATCCTTGCATTGATTTTGTCAAAACAAAGAACCTGTGACGTCTTGTCAAAAAGATATCCCCGATAACAAAGAACTACTAGAAAAATATAAGATGAAATTCGGTTAAATTTTTTGGGCCAAATAATAGAGCGGGATAAATATTTTTATAGTACATAATAGAGCATACGGATAAACATAATCAAGGTATAGCGACTTCAAAGTACAAGGTAATATTCGAAGTTGTCTCGTATATACCAGATAAGCAGAATGACTATCATCAGCAGAACTATGACAAGACGAGATATGTGAAATACATTGACTTAATATCTCAAGTTTTTTTTTTTAAATATTGGAAATGATCTAATCGAGGCCGCCTTAAAATTTAAATTTTACACCACCTAATGTTTCAGTGAGCTAACATTTGAGCATGCCTTCCACATCTCGCAGCGTTTTGATCTTCTAGCTATTTCGGACTATTACATATAAGCGTTGGGCACATGCATGCAACAATAGGTTTCATAGTATTCATTATATATGGATTAAAGCCTAAATGATCCAATTTTAACTTTTGAAGCTTCGATAAGGTCCACGATTAATACTGTAATATAATGATAAGAATAATATAAAAATATCGAAATTTAACTTTATAGATGTTTTGATAATTGGGACAAATAGTAAAATATTTTATAAAAAGAAAAGGGCTATTTTCAAATGAGTTTGAATACAGATTTAGACAACAGTGTTAAAAAAGCTAAATTTATAATAGTGTTTAATTATGTTTAGCATACAAACTTTAATTAAACTTTAGTTAACTAGGAAAATCTAACAGGCCTCGTATGCTATTAATTGTTGGTCATGGGTAGGTACTGCGAAACGAACGCATTTCATAATAATCTAATACGAAAACGGCTGAAATGCTATTTACTACTTGTGGCTATTACAAATATGGCGAAGTTCTTCTTCGGTGTTATAAGCCATTTCTTTGCGTCAATTTCCTTTTATTCAAGTTGCAAAACTTTAAATTATTCAGACTTCAGATATGAGTACTTCATTGGAAAACAATTGTATCTTTTACGTAGGCAACGCGCTGCGGTCGATTTCTGGCACTTAAACGAAAATTGTTATTTGAAGGAGGCCAATTATTGGCGCATATCTGTCCGCTGTTATAGAGTTGCCTAGGTAAGCAGGAAAAATATATAGGGCTGCCTTTGCAGCTTTCCATTCCGGTGGGGAAGCAGTGTCGAAGTTGAAATTCTTTTATCACTCAAAATTTGACTCAAGTTCTTCAATTTTGTGTCCTGGACAAAAAGATCGCGAGTGGCTTACATAGCAAAGAAAGACCTCCCTGTCGCTGCACACGCGAGTGTTATATAGCTATGTGCTATATGGCTTTATGTACCTATGAATCATTAGTCACGTAATGAAGAATCATCAGCAAACCACACTCTAGAAGGAAGAGCAGTGCGAAGAAACCGGATGACATCATTTCCAAATACAAAAGCAACTCGTAGAGAAAAGGGTCTGTTGATTCGGTCCTGAAATTGATGTCGATGCACCCGCTCAATCAGTGTGTATATATAAACTAAAAGAAAATTAAAAAACAGTGTGATCATACCATTAAGAACAGCAACAACATGACTTGAAACTTACGTGAAAATTTGATTAACTTGTTTCACGTATGAGAAGGAACTGCAGGTTAGAGGTCTGACATGGCGCCCAATCAGCATACAAAACCTTACCGATAATTTTGCTGTTGTGTTTGGATGGACGAATTCAATAGCAAATCACTGCCCCTGGGTTTCGGTGGCCGGGTAGCAAATGGTCAGCGAAAAAGGAACATTATCGAGGCTGACTTATGACGAGGCATCGTCAGGGTCCTTTAGGTCTTCATATAATAATGTAATGGGTTCGCATCAGATACCGAAGTTAAAGAATGCTCACATCCTGGTCCCTCGCTTGGTGACGTTGCTTAATGAGTATCTTTGAAATGTCGCCCTACTTGCTCACTGGTCAAAGGTTATGCTCTTACTTGTTCCTAAAAATAAGGGAGTCGTAAATTGTTGCAAACTTCGTGTTGCGGCATTAAAAAGAAACAGTGTATTCTCTAAACTGCTAACCTCCCGACTAATGACAAGGCTAAATTGGCTTTTGCAGGTTGCAGCCGTCATTTAGGACAAGCAGGACTGCCTTCGACTTAGCTGACCTACCATAACAACTTAACAGGCTCTACTGATAGATATCAAAAAGTTATTAGCTGGACAACCACTATTTGCCCTATTCGCCAACTTCGGCGTCAAGGAATATTTTGAAACATTCGGCAAAGCAGGGAGTTCCTACAGAAATCCTGAACATTTTATTGGCTTATACTTAAAAAAAAAAAGGATAAATATCGATTACGGTGTGGCAGAACTACTGATTCTTTAAACCACAGGTCTCGTATAGGATAATAACCTTAGCCCCTTAGTACTCTCGGCATTTTTGAAGGACCTATCAACGAGAGTCCGAAGACCCAGAAGGCTCGTCAAGGTGATCTTGTATACTGACAACTTAGTTACTTATAAAAGTAACCGTTTCCATCTAGCAAGCATCGGCCTAAGAGAACCTGATCCAGTAAAGTTCGGCCTAGTTGACATAGACGGCTATGACGAAGTTTAAAGAGAAAGACGACCTACTTCACAAGACGCGCCTTCTATTACGGAATCGCTCCTCGTCTGCTTAAACAGTTTTCGCCACCTGCAGCTATTTCACGGTTGAAAATTTTTGTCGCACGTCACGGAGAGCTGCAGGAAGGTAATAATAGCAATCATTATCATAAAGGATTCCCGTCTGCTCCCAGCCCCTATTGCCTCCAGCTGTTCGACCTCAACGTAACCCCAATAGCTGCCTAAAGCATGTGATTCATGTAAGGAGACATCTTTCTTGCAAACTTAAAGCAACGAAATTGCTTCAAAGCTGCTTACCTTAAAAATGTTCTCAAAGTTCACCGCGCGGTGCGAAATCGGCTAGCTTACCTTTTTGCGCAGAGACTTCAGTTTATCGAGGGCTTGAAACTAAGTTTCAGCCTACCGTTCATTCCTGCTTTTAATAAATGTTTTGCAATTTAAAAGGACAAATACGTGAAAGCAGACGCACGAGCACGAATAACAATGAACCTCTCAAATCACCATGTTGCAAACAGATGCGTGGTGTATGGCGTCAATCATAAGCTGTGCGTCCTTCCAAATTTTCATGAATCAAATGAAATGTAGATATGCATTAAATGCGGAAAATAGGCTGGTAGAAACTGTGCCTTTCAATGTAACCACATGGTCTCGCTAGGAAACATGGCATCTTAATCATCCCGAAAATAGATTGTTTCTGAATGCGCATAAATTTTGACTGAAATAGGCTTAAATTATAGACTACAAAAACTTGGCATCGCTTGCCGACCTGTACTGAATCTCAGGAACTTAAATAAAACCAAATAAGTATGAAACTGTTATTTCAAAGCTATGCTGCTGTTAGCCCCAAAAACCCGCCAAGTTTCATTAATGCCGATTTATTAATGAGGATCGTTAGTTACGGGCAGCACTAATAGCACGGTAGAAAAGGAGATCGCTCATTTTGTGATTTTTTTATTGCAGGATTGAAAGTGGCTTTAAAATAGACTTCATACTTTTACCAGTACAGTGAATCAACCAATATGCATACATGCAAAGAGCTCTGTTGCAGATATCATTACGGAAGCAACTTCGCCGTGAGCTATTAAACGGGGGTAGTTGTCAATCAGCTTCAACAGTCAGTTAATATCATATCAATCTATTACAGCAAGAAAGAAGGCCTCTATTTTGGCCTAATTGAGACATTTCCCAAAGTTGAACCTTAATGAACGCATCACGATGTGACCATTAACAACATGTCCTACAAAGCATTCACGCTAACGAGCGACCAGGGGCAAAACGTTCTATTTAGACATGTGGGCCAAATTATCGATTTAAAGTAATAGATATCGTCTCGTACTAAGCTTTGTAGGAGGCGAGCCCGAAAAAAATGAAAATTGAGTGGTGTTAACGTACATTTTCAACTGGCAAATTGTATTTTTACTCGAAATCAGACGATTATTTATAGGAGCCTGTGAAGCGAATAGTTTTGCAGGATTAGTGGGTGAATTCTGGCTTCTTCCTACTGAAAAGTACCACGTTGTTCGTCTACTTCTGTATACTTCTGTCGTCCGTTCGTCGTTATTTGTGTCTTTTTTGTCTTGCCTTCTCTCCTCGCTCTAGACCTTATTCTGTTTAAAGGCTTGCCGCTCAGAAATAGCAATATGGGCCTATATTAAGAGTTTCTCTTTGCAGCTCGATGAGAGCCCGTCGTGGGCGATGTGCAGTCCTGGCAGTCGCCAGGAGCTCACTGCTAGATAAGGGTCGCACCGGGAGGCCTTTTAATGGATTCAGTTCATGCCAATGCCGGAACATAAAGCGCAAGGAACGTCACTATTGGTAACAGAAAACTACTTATTTCAGGCTCATCAACTCTCTGCCCTTTAAGTTTAATACCTGTTAGCAGACATTTACGTTTACGCGTCCAGATGCATGTCCTAACCGTGAATTAAAACATAAAACTGCTTTAGACATTATCATTGGACTACTTTAATAACGAGCTGAGATCCTTACTCTCCTGGGTCCTTTTTTGTCGAGGCGTATTACACCCATTAATACACTTGAAATTCATAGACTTTCCTTGTTGATAATAGCAATTGCTACGCCAATGAAACTTGTTCCAATGCGATAAAGTCTGGTCTTTTATATTTCGCATTTGCGCGAACAAATTTACTTGTATTTTATTTGTCATTATTTTTTGGAAAATATGTTTTTTTTTTTTACGTAACATACAACATAGTGAATACGGTATTCTTACTTCGTTCATAGAATAGAAGATAGACCCATTCTATTTTAGAATAGGAGTATTTCAACCAAGTGATCTAAATCTTCATTCAAATACGAAGAAGACATTTGAATATTGCTAGCAGGTAACTATTTCTATTTTTTTCCCAAATTTCCAAAAATTTTCCAAGTAATGAGTTCAATAAGATGCTACCCTTAGTCGTACTCGAAGAGCTTGCTACCAAACGATAGGTGGCTAGGTAGACTTATATGATACGCTTACTAGTCAGTATTAATCTCCTCAATCACGAAACTTTTAGCGAAACTAATTTCGTAGATAGAAATGATTCGTTCCAAATAATTCGTTACGGCAGGAAGCCGTATGTCTTATACAAGATAATACGAATTAACCAGTGAACAGCACTACAGGTAGAGATAGATGGGGTCCACGTGTTTTCGGACATGTCAATTAAGCAGGTAGCTTTCTTCTAGACGTTTTCAAGTGATTTCGATTTTGGATTAGGACTGCTCCGAGTGCGCTGGCATACCTTTTTCAGGACTTCGTCCTAACTCGATTTCTCAGTCTGTAAGTAGTCGTTCAATTTTTTGCGACTTGCAAACGTCGGCCGTTTGATTCGTCAGAGTTAGGTCAATACGGGTCGAAATCTATTTTATTGTCACACTTTAATTGCATAAAAAATGTAATTTTTGAAAAATGTAATTTTTCAACATTTTGGTACATTCGCAGTTACCTATAACTTTTGTCTACAATGGCACTTACTGACTGATCGTTAGCACTTAGTACCGCCTAAAAACTTGAAGAAAAGCCGTCTCTTTCTAGAGACGGATAAATTATAACAGTTGAAACAACTAGATTAAAATACCACTAATTGTCTTTGACGAGTCTATCAGAAGACCGGGATTACGTCAAAAATGTGCATATTTTTACGCTGCAGCTGACTATATCATTCGATTTTCATTAAAAGTCAATAAGCCTACTTTTTTTTTAACATGTTTCAATGCCCATGTAGTGTATGGCTGTCTATTGGCTGAGCAGAGTGCATTTACCCTGTATATTATACCTTTTAATTTCTCTGCATCTAAGCAAAAATACAAGGACGAAGCATAAGAAGACATTGTTTTATGTTAAAGGACGACGATCGTTCACTGTTTATGAACAAAGATCTCTACAGAAATGTTCCGGGATGATATAGGAGCAGCTCGGTTTTTAAAGGACGTAATGGATTCAAGCTTTCGTCCAGTATGCTCTGTATAATAACTTCTATTATTCTTCTTTATGGGTGAGGATTATTGACACTGAACATAGACACGGAAACTTTGAATATAAATCTTGTCTTGGTATATGTATATAAGCTGCTCTACAATATGGCATAACGTGCCTCCAAATGATAGCCATAGCGGGCTGATACTAGGCGACGCTATCTTTTTAAACTCAAAAACATGCGTGTATTAATTCTATTTGTTTTCTATTTGATTTCTATTTTACTAGATGTTGAAGACGGACAGGACATTTTCTGGCTATAAATTAGAGCTTGCCTCGTGATAAAGATCGTATTTTCATATATGTTCCGCAAGGTTTTCTTTGTCTGGGCGCAGGCGTTTCTTGAAGTTTAGGTGAACGCTAATTTATATTTTATTTTGAAGTTATTAAATGGTTAAATATGTTTTCCTTATTTCTCGACGTAACTTGCAGCTTAGTTTATAACTTTTACATAATATTTGTTTGACTAACCAGAGTATGCTTTTATTAAATCGTTGATCATTTGTGCTCAGTGTAGAGTGACGGATTATTTTAGTGAAGATATTTGTTGTGACGGCGCTTTCTATGCTATCCGGAAAAGCAACGCATGTTTATTTGTAAATATCATTATTGTTATTACAAACGAGAACTGCTTTTTTTTTTTTCAAGTCAGCCATTCAGGGCACATGAGAAAATGCACGAGCGAGTTGGAAGAACTCCCGTACGCAGTATGCTCGACCCGTGATGGCTAAAGTTGGAGTTGGGCTTATGTCGTCTGCTAGTCCTAAATAACTAGCGTCTTCGACTCTGGATATCCGAACAACAACACTTTGACAAAGACCTTTCTGATTTTGATGGTAACGAGTGGAGCAGCAATGCTGGAGTAGTAAAAAGTAGAGGTATCTTGGGAAACTTCAAAGCCAAGAGTGGCGAGATATGTAAGGCCAGTGGCCGGTTTGAAATTGTTAAGATATTCAGTACTTTTATTGAAGTAGATAGTTAAAGAAATATGACACTGAAGTACTTTATATAAATAAAAAAACGATTTATATTTCAAAGATCAGTACGTTATGTTTATAATGCACTTAATTACACGGTCTATTAGGCCGAGATTTGGTGCTGTTATTGATTGCATTGTTTGCGGAGTATGCGGCAGACAAATTATTTAGGAGATATTACTTCTCACGCTATTGAAGATTTAAGACAGTACACCTGTCGACAACACTGCTACCACAATCGACAAATAAAAATAAATGACTCATACCCTGGGAACGCTGCCATCCGTCCCTTCTATGTAAAAATAAGGCAATTTTCTAGAAAAGAAAATTGGCATTGACAATTTATGGTAAGGCAAACGTTTTTTTCTTTTTTTGGCTTCTTAGATTAAAATAAAGTGAAGTGAGATATTGGAAATACATATTTTTAGTAGCAGACTGCTTTAATGAATACCAAGTCTTGGGGTCAGACAAGCCCTTTCCTGGGTTGCCCCCGGTTGGGTGCTTGCTGTACTATCAAGCGAAGCAATGACACTCTCACGCGCAACCGTCGGTAAAAGGTCACAGGGTAGCATTTCAAGGCCTGCATTAAAATAAAGCCCACAATCTAACTACTATTTTCAAGTGCCCTATTCCTTTTAGGGTGCGCATGTTCCAATAACTGTTTTGGTGCGCTGAGTTTGCTGTTGGAAGGACCCATTCGTCAAAGGAATGGACACAAGGAGGATACAATACTAACACACATTCTGTTCTTTGCATTTAACTCTGAATGCGGACGTATCAGGCCGTTTCGAGACCATGGGCCAGTAGAAGGTTTGTGCCTTTATAAATAGTTTATTTTTTGATGAACATTAAATTACTTTTGTCACCAGGAAATATCGATACTACAATTCAAGAGTTTAAAAGGAGTTGTTCCAACATCAGAGAAGAATTATGTACGAACATCATGTTCTACGAGAACGGCGAGCCTTCCATCTTTCTAAAGACAAAGCACAACACTTAAATCCAATTGACTAAGAATACTATCCTAATCGCAGGAGCTAGCGATCTGTTACCAGGTTTTATATAAACGTCTTGAGTAAAACTACTTTTTATAGAGGATTAGAAAACAACACCGAAGTGATATTCCCTGTAGACGTTCATTTGAAATCCCTACATATTTCGGAAGATGAATATTTGATAGAAGCGGCTATATATGTGTGTTACATATCCGAAATAATATTCCATAGAAATATATATTTACAATTTTTATAGGCGTTTATTTTCCTTCAAAACTTAGAGGGTAGACTAATAATAAGACTTGCTAGCAGTCCGTGGTCGTTAAGTGTAATCGATCCAAGTTCCGGAAAAATTACTAGATACTCTCTTCTATTTAAATGCCGTTCTTTTCCACGCACCGGTTTTCTTTTTTTTTTTGTACTAAGGATGACACCGAGTTAGTGCTCAGAAATCACAGTCAATTTCTGTTTTTATTGCATCAATGTACAACTGTTCGATCAAATGCGATGCGCGTATATGGGACAAATCTACTTGCGGATGAGTCCATTGTATAGTCCGCCGTAAATGGGGGCTGCGTAAGGGCCACCGTAGCCGTAGCCATAAACGGGGGCGTAGGCACTGTAGGAATATCCGTAGGCGGGAGCGGCATAGTGGCCGTAGGCAAGAGGGGCGGCGTAGCCGGTGTAAACAACACCAGCGTAGGCAGAGGCGATGCAAGCCACGAGGGCAACGAGAACAAGCTAAAAATGAGCGACAAAATAAATTGTTAAGATATATACTCGTGATCGTGTGAGATTGTAGACTGTAAAGGTAAGCGATTCGAGATTATAGATACGATTGATAGAGTGTACATAGCTGAAATTCAGATGGCGCTGCATTTTAAGCAGAATCTTATATGATTAATAAAGGATATGGCATAGAACATTTCCATTTCAAAAATCTGAGGTCACGTTGTAACTGACTTCAGACACAAAAATTCTGCTGCAGTTAAAAGTCCACTGAAGTTACTTACGACGGCCTTCATTGTCAAGTGCAGGTTGAGGTTCTTGCGGGCGAGAACTGTGCTCACGATCGCGTTTCGTGGCCTTTTATACTGGGCCAAGCCTTGAAGACGTTTGGCTTTCTTGAAGCCGCTGGCCCTGTTCGTACGGAACCCGTTAATAGTGTCCTCTCAGTGGGCTAGCACTTTCACGTCGACGGCAGTCTCTCTCTCCATTTGCCAGTTTACCACTGGCACTGCCCTCGGATCAAGAGATGAAAAGTGGAGTCGTTTGTCTGCTTCGACCATGAGGAACGCGTGGCCGACGCTTGTTTGATGTAATATCCGTGAAGACGCAGGCAGTAGCTCGTATTAGCTGACAAACGTGAAGATCAGTTTCTGGACCTCACCACCATCGGACAGCAACAGCGTTCTGTATCTGTTCAGTAGCTTCGTGCATCGATGTTACACAAACTACAATGAAAGGGTTTTAAATGTGTTAGCCGGCTGTTATCGCGGAGTTTAACACAAATTGGTGCTAAGGTACCGAACTTTATATAATGTATACTACTACTACACTCCATATAATGTAGGTCTGCGACCTCAAACGATTTCTGTACCGCTTGTTGAGCGTTTGACGACTGATGATGCTAGTAACAGCTAATATCGGTCTCGGTCTAAGTCTGAGGTAAAATTCGCACGATCGTCCATGAAATTGAAATTATTGAAAATGTGTCTTTCCTTACATTTGAAACATACAAGTAACTGATATTATTAAGGTGTTTTTTTTTGAAACAGCAAGAGCAAATCTCTATTTTGATGAATCTATATTTCAACTTAAGTCGCCTCTCTGTGAGAGACACCTATGTGCCAGTAACTTTCCCTTTCATTGATTGTAGAGCTAGACGAGAATAACAACGCTAAGAAAACTGAGCAGGATTAATTATATTGTGTAATTTCGTTTTTTAAAAAATAGACGTTGCACTGCTGACTTCGTTGGACGTTGCGGACCATTCGTGCAAGAGGATAACACTGGTATATCCATCATGATCGCAGCAATACTTAACAGGATATTCAGACACGTTCCTGATACGTACCTCATTATCTTGATATGATAAGTATCATATCATTATCTAATGACAATTTGAGAAGCACTAGGGAAAACCCTGCTTCTTACTGATGCGGCGATGGGAATACTACAAACTGAGGTTGATGGACCCGGGCTTATCAGTAGAACTTCAATTTAGTGGTATACGATCGGATTTGAGCACTTTTATCTAACAGGTAAACCCATTAAAATAGATTTTGGTTGACAATCAAAAACTAATAAATGATTTTGACCTATTGAGTATCCTATAATTTAAGTAATATGACTATCGCGGAAAGGTGTTGAAATATGTGTGTAAGCCGAGCGCAGTGCTTTCCATATAAATGAGGTATTTTAAAATGAATGTGCTATTTCTTCTTTTATGCTGATGCAAATCACTAACAAGATCACCGTATCTCGATACGTATAGAAAAAAAAATAACAACCAATTTTAACTTAATTTCACATGATAATATGGCGAGGTTTCTCTATTATAATGATTGCTCGATTCCATTTACTACAATAATAATTATATGGGTCGCTCAGTCATAGAGACACCATCAAGGTAAAAACAATATCCTTGAAAACGGTTCTCGGCGTTGCTTATAAACCACTTAATAAACAAAATATCGTTCTTCATCGATTATGAACTAGCACAAGATGTCATTGAAGTGTTTGTCTTCAATTACGCTATAATCAGTTTTATTCAACCATTAAGGGCTGTTGTCTCGGTCTAGAAATAGACAGTCATATACTTTCATGTATATATTCTTGAGAGTGAAGTGTTGAAACCATGTTTGCCTTAAGTGCCAGGGTCGGCTGTAGAGTTGGACTCACGAGCTGAACCAAAACGACGGAGCGTCCTCTAATCTTCGATAGAAACTAGCAGAGATTTCAAGTTGAACTCACTTAAGCTACAACGATGTCTCAAATATTTATTCAGTGATACGTAATAATAATAATAATAATATGATAATATTTGTCCTCCGTTCGCAGTTTTATTAATAGCTTACAGGTATACTTTTCGATCGCCAACCTAACAATAGAAAAAATAGTACCACAATGATTCTGTTTCATATTTAGGAATATTGGAATGCTATGATCAATTAAAGGAATTGCCGTTTTCGTGGTTGATTTTCAAGGAGCATCATCGTTTTTACGAAACGTTGATTTAGTTCGGGGTCAATTTTGTCCCGTCTTCTATTAATTAACGACTAGCCCATACGCTCCATCTAGTATACGTAACTATAGCTTTAGCGTAGCGAACGCATGGCTATTACAAGACTATTTATGGGCACACCGCAAATGGGTCTCTTTTGATGCCGTTATTTTTATGCTTGGTTAGAATGGCCTAGTTACCTTTTATGATAACCTAACAATCTTTGTGTTTTATCATCGTAATTGATAAAAACGGTTAAGTATAGAAGCGAGTTCGTGCACGTTCATCGTATAGGTAGTAGTAGTAGTAGTAGTAATATGTCATAGTAAAATGAAAATATGGTTTCTACATCTCAATTGCTTACAAATTCAACAAAGGGCCTATTAAAAGAAGGTATTTATATGGTCCTCTGCTTTACAGTAAGTTAAGTGAGTTTTTAAAGAATTGCCGTTGGAAGAACGTTAGGTAAATGAAACAGGACTAGTCGGGAAACAATGGCGCCCATCGTTACACTCTTTATGTGTTAATCATAGGTGATTGCGTATATGAGATTATAGTAAATTCTAGTGGTAAGCTAATCTTATGAGAACCGATCGATCATATAGTTCCTATTGGGCTGAAATTATTTATAATCTTTTTGACTTTATAATAGTAAGATAGTATTAGGTTGTTGTAAGCAGATTCAGTAAACTTTGAAATTGAACAACTTTTTGGTAATTTTATTGGCGAAATCTTATTGCTAAGTTCTCTAGTCATTTATAAACATTTGAACAAGTTAATAAACAGTTGACTTTACTCTTACAGAAATGAACGCAGGAAGAAAAACAGCTTTTCGAGCCGAAAATCAACATTTAGCGGTTAAGTTTTTGCCGTTCAAAGGGCCGCAGCGTTACGGAAATACATCGAATATTGGTAAAGACATGTGCGAATGAATGGAGACCGCAGTGCTGAAGACCGGTGAGGAAGTGATCGGATGTCGGCGCCTGAAAGACGAAAATGCGTTGTTACAATCGAGAAAGCTCTTTACGAAAATAGAGCTTGGGGTCAAAGGGTTCCGCCAGTCAAAACTGGCATTTCATTAGTAACATGTTACAAGATTATAATCAATCAAATACTGAAAAATTGCAAACGGAGTAAAAGATCGATCCCCGTGAGTTGACACCGGGTTAGTTGTATTAAGTGTATGTAGTGTATTTTACGTACAATTTACGAAATTCTAATCAACGAAAAACCCTGGAACCTACAATCGCCATCGAGGAGGCACGATTTAGTCCCGACAGCCGCTCGGAAAGGGGAATAGGCGAGAGAATGGCGTCGCCCTAGAATGTGTTCAAACTCGAGGCAATGGTAGTACTTACAATAAAAATCCGGGGCATCTCCTACTGTAAGATATTCACTGAAAATTAAACAACAAGTGCAGCCCGCCATCTTGAATTACCCAAGAGACTCACAGATTGCAAATAGGGTCTGACCAGGCTGCGTGCTATCAACTGATAGCACGCAGCCTGGTCGTTTGATGACAGCGTCAAAGTTCACCGTCAAGTCTCAAATTGTTTTCAGATTTATCAAGGGAGTATCCAAGAGTACGGCTTCAACCCGCTTGTTCTACCGATCTAAGTCCGTGTCTATGGAGCTTTCCATGCCCTAGAGAAGACAACTGTTGGGCAAGCTTATACTGTTATGCATTTATTCCGAGAAGCAATAGATAAAGAAGTCGCAAGTGATAGGTATTTTACTGCCCAAAAAAGGCGTAGAGCGCTCGGATACATTTTCAAAAAATAAAATATATCAAAACACACATATAAAAAATCGTCGTTGTAGTTCAGAAGTTATTCAGTTTCAAAGTCTACCAAAATCGTTAACAGCCCAATAGATAAAAAAAAAAAAAAAAAAAAAAAAAACTATTCATGGGCTCATTATTCATCGGTTTAAGGATCGCTTCAGACTCCACAAATCTTACCACACAAATTCTTCTATACAACCTCCCTGAGACTGTAGTATTCTTTGCTCTTATTTCCGTACCTGATTTTCTTTTTACTAAATAATTTTATACTCAATAAAATTTCACTTTATTAAATATAAACATTATCAAAGCAGTGTTAAAATTTAATAAATTTTTTACCCACCCGTTTGAGTTAGCATGAACTAAGTAGAAAGTCTCTAATATTTTCTCAGTAAAACTACGCTAATTCATCGTTACAAATGAAATAAGCACCGAAGTAAAAGCAAACCGTTGCTTTTTTTTTTCTGCAATATTATATACCAAACCTTGTAGAAGGAATAGAGGAATTTTCTTTACTCACAAAGATATAGCATTGCACTGCTACACAACAGTAACATCGACATTAATAAAAACATCAGCATCAGTAGCTATAATACAATGAGTTAATGGTGTAACAACAATAACAGAAACTCGCTCGTTACTTTTTGCTGTTACTGCCGCTGTCTTCAACAAAGCATCATTTCACGTTTCGTATGTGTTGGCTAGCATACTTGTTCGGGGGTAGGGGCGGTGGGGAGGCAACCGCATCGGCTGTAGGCGTGCTCATGTTATTTGCGTCTGATTACATATACGTTTGTTCATGTGGGCAAGCATGTGTACAACTTGGGCATCCATGTGGGCATGTCTACTGACTATTGGATGTTTGAGCTCTTCAGGAGGACGTGCCGGCCTAGCTATTACGGGCGTCCGTTCAAAATCTGTTGTTTCGATGCATACCTGGGTACAGTCCGAATCAGTAGTGTCCGGTCAGTAACCTGCTATTCTGTGCCAGCCAGCGACCATGGCGGTGCTATCATCACGGTAGCCAAAGCGATAAGAAGTCGCCCACTCCACCAATCGCGCCACTGTGGCCTGGGTATCCCCACCAGCGTCGGAATTCGTCGGAGCGTCGAATAGGCAAATGTTCAATTTGAGCGAAGCGGGTCGGGCCGGCAAAGGTAGCATCAGTATGGGCATGAATGGGACTACCAAGGGCAAATGAGTGCCGAATAAAAAGCTGCAACGCTATTACTGGCAGCAGGTGATTCCACGAACATTTTTAGTAGGCAGGAGTGCCGTAGTGGTCGGTACCGCTTTTGCTCACATCTGTGCGGCTCTTATCTTCTTATTTCGGTTGCTTTCCCATTTCCTTCCAGCAATTTCTAGTTGCAACATGACAAGCAGCAGAGTAGGTTCAGGCACCATATTACATAACGATGTTGGTCCAGCGTCTATGGCTTCCTCTTCTCCATATGACTGGAGTGTGAAACGCTAATTGCAAATCATGAAAAATCTACCGCGTTTTGATCTAGGCATCCGGACAGCAAAGTGTGAGATAGACTCGAAACCCGTTTGAAAATAAGGCTCTGAACGAGTTGATTTAGGACTCATTGATGATTTCGTAAAAAAAAAAACTCCGACCATTTGAGTGCAGCAAATATCTGCTTTCCGTTTGGAAAAAATGTAAAAGTACTACGATATAATCATTCTGTAAGTACTAAAATTCAAGTTCAGCTATGCGATATCAACTGTTCGAAATGCCAAATGTTATTGCGCTACTAATATGATTTAATTGTGTGGAGCATAGTGGTTACGTAAACATAAACATGACCCACAACGACAGCCCACTGTATCACCGAAATTCAACTGAAATAAACTAGTCCTTCATGACAGAAGCAGGATGAATAATTCTTCAGAAATAGCAGTATTAACACAAATTTTTATTATTGCCCAGTTTGCCTATATGACCTACTATGAAGGCCATAGTTGTCGTTTTGCTGATCTTTTTATAACAAGCGCTGGTTTTGTTTATGAGGTAAAAACATGAGCCTGTCGGTGTAAACGACTCGATGTGAGTAAAATGGAGAAGTTGAAGTTGTTCGTTCATTGTTCTTTCTTATTGTTCATAAATTTTTTAATTAAGAAACTACTATTCGATCCAGACTACGCCACAGGCCCAAAGGGTTTGGAGACAAACACGTCATAAATGCACCATCATAGGAACTTGAAAGTTCTAACACAAAAAAGATAATAATATCGTTGGAAAATATTTAGAAAATCACTTTCTTTAATTAGCGATTAAATATTATGTGATGTCCTCGAACAATTAATGATTCTCCCTTGACCTCTTCAATACGCATCGACTAGTCTTTAATCCACACGTTTGCTATCTAAAGTGGTTAGGTTACCCCTCTGCCTGTTATATGCATGCTTGAAGGAACCTCTAGGTTGCGAGCTTAATGCCTAGTATCACCATTAAACATTCGGTTAGACGGCTGGCTCTCATCACGAAACAACGTGTGTCTATGTCCGAGTCCCGACCTGCACGATAATTTGCATGCAAATACGTTACCTACTAAGCTATCACGGAGATACGGTCGCTGTAACCAACGGCTTTGATCTATCTAAGGTATAGTAAAAATAGTATTACGAGAGTGCTTAAAGTACACAGTGCGTTTTTATTTTATTGCATCAATACACAGTCTTGGAACGGATGAGCTGGGACAAATCTACTTGCGGATGAGTCCATTGTAGAGTCCGCCGTAAATGGGGGCTGCGTAAGGGCCACCGTAGCCGTAGCCATAAACGGGGGCGTAGGCACTGTAGGAATATCCGTAGGCGGGAGCGGCATAGTGGCCATAGGCAAGAGGGGCGGCGTAGCCGGTGTAGGAGATGCCAGCGTACGCGGAAACGATGCAAGCCACGAGGGCGACGAGGACGAGCTAAAGATGAGCGAACAAAAATCGGTTATTTAAATCACGAAAACATCTACTCAATCGTTGAATGTACAGTCCTAAAGTCTTAGAGTTTACAGCTAAATAAATGGAGTATTTGATCTAGTATAGATCTAACATATAAACATGTTACTAGAAAATTTCATATTCTAGCAAAAGAGATCTTCGGAACGGCTACTTACGATGGTCTTCATCTTTACAGAATTCGTTGAGCTGTAGCTAAGAAACTACTGTATTGGTGTGCGGTAAGAGGACGTCCTTTTATACCAGGCGAAAATCTTCTTTCCGAAACCGGTCTTGTCCTTGCACTCGCCAACCTGTTGGGATTTTCTTGGGCAAGATCTTATCGGATGCTTTAGCAGGTGATGCCTCTGGAATGTCATCAGAGACCCCAATTCTAATTCGTCTACTCCATTTTCTATCCCTTCGGGGGCTGTCCCGCTTCGAAGATGACAGCAAATGATCGAACCAAAAAGCTCGGTCAGTGCCCGCCCTTGGAAACTGATCGGCGAACACACAGCCCACCGCGTCACTGCCATTAGCAAACCGGAGTTGGCTTGATTCGCTCATCAGAACTAGCTTCTGAACCACTCGTCTTCTCCTTGATTAATTCTGCTCTGTTCCAAACAAATTTCCTGTGGAGTCAAATCACGACGGTCCTATAGCTTATCTAGTTTTATTAATTTTATTACTAGTTAATTACTAACGAGCTGACTCAATAAGATCGTGTCGACCTTTAAACTTTCTGGTTTAACCAAGGATTTTCTCATGAATGCCGCTGATTTGTATTGAGATTGTACGTCTGCAAAGTTGATAAACGTGATTCTTACCTAGTCACTTAATGAACATGCTGAATTTAGGATTCTCAAGTTTAAAGACTGGGCTTAAAATGCGCCCGTTCGGTTACGATAAGAGCGGAGTGGTAATCGACATATCTAACTTCATATGTACATAATTGATTTTTAAAATTGTTGCATACGAGTAAAACTTTAGTAGGATTCGTGTAAATAATTAGATTATTGTTATTACTAAAATAAAACCTCCAATCGCTAAATATTGTTGCAATTTTCCTGTGATTAACTCTAGTTAAGCTCGTGTGCATCCCTGTTCAAAGACACAAAATTTTGATGATTTTATTATGGAGTTCGCAACAGTAACATCGTGCCTGGCGGTCTATTTTACGCTAACCTTGAACTGGCCGCAGGCTTGATGCCTGCGTGCTGGGACCTCTTCCGCAGCGAAAATGTCTTTGCTATATTAATCGATGCCTCTCACAGCACCAACTCTGAACATTACAATGTTTAATAAGAGCTAGCTGTCTGGAAGTTCTGAAGAAAAGAAGCTCAGGATATATCAGTCTTTGCAGATTTCAGAGTTACGTTGATGCACTACAAAGCGAATCGTTCTAATTTTATTTAGCTAACACGCTAACTGGAGCTCTGTTAAGCAGCAGGACGGGCTGCAAAGCTCATGCTTCACTTACAGACATATTGTACGAGAGACTGTAAGACTCAAGATCGGACATCAGTTCACATTGAATAGGGCGACCCTGCTTCTCGCTATAGTGCCACTTCGAGCACTATTCGATATACTGTGTTTTTGTTTTTTCTATGAAACTTCATAAGAACAAAAAGTGCTCACAAACAATCTGAGAAGACTTTTGACACGTCCAGAATCAAGCGTCTGCTGTACATTCAGTAATTTTTGTATCACAAATTTACATATATACCAAAATTATTGTATTAGTAACGCTGAGCACTAGATCTTGTTGATAAGAATACGGTTGTTTAATTCGGAACGTTCGGCACGTGGCGACATCATTGACCCGACTTTCCACAACACAATGCAAATTTCATGAATATATACGTTAATGTTTATTTTATCTAAAGTGTATGAGACGTTTATAGAATAAACGAGGACAGGTCTTTCTAGATAAAGGTAAAAACATATTCAAGCCATAAACCATTTTCTGAGTTAGAACAAGACAGACTCTGCCTTTAATATGACATTTATACACAACAATTAGCCCATCAGCGAGATAAACGGCCCGTTGCCCCCGAAAAACTACGAATTAATTAAATTCGCTCAAACTGAAATACCATATCGGCTTTGGGCACCGACTGCGTGTATGCAGTTATTATGATTCTGCAAATACGGGTAAAATGCAATGAGATGTTGCTTTGTCCAGAAACTGCTGTTGTTACAGCTGAGTGGCATCTATCTGCGAGTAAAAGTGGCTCGGTAGATGGATATACCAAAAATCAGTTGCTTCTTGTCTGTTTTTCGCTCCTGCTAGAGCAGAAAGTAGGCGTCCATATTGTGTGAAGCTTTTCCGACAGTTTTATGGTGTCAGTACGCAACGACGCTGAATTGGACAGCACCAGCCACAGTCCCTTTCCAGTGCGAGGCAGTGTTATAGCACGGGTTTGACCTTCAATTACAGAAAATTGTTCAAAATGGTACAATGAAAGAAACAGAAAAGCGTGCACTCAGACGAGGCACATGTTTCTTAAGATCAGTTAATCTACCTCAGTATATTATAATACACATGACAGCGTAAAAGGCAGGCGACACTAATTATAGAGAGACAAGCGATTGGACGATAAAATTGGTCCATGCAAAATTTGAACTGGGCAAAACCAAAGCATGAGGTTACAAACAGTGAGAAAAGCCAGCGTAAGGATCACACCTCCTACCCGAGGCGTGGAGGGACGTATTGTGAAGTTGTAGCAAAAGTCCCTATGGCTAAATATTCTAAAGGAAAAGGTCGTTCATCGTATGTACAGCTTTTCTGAACGTCAATACTTCAGTGCATTATGGTCAGACATCGTGTTATGGGCTGGTCTCGTTTGCGTCTGGCGAAGGAGCTGATAGCAAGTCATAGTCAAGCGTAGTGTGCATTCTACTGATGCATATTGTCGTTGTCAATATATGAAACGTTGCTTATTTCAGAGCGTTTGTTGGAGGTGTGCTTTATATCTCTTACCCTTGTAGAGACAAACCTTCAAACGAGAAACCAATAGAAATAATCAGATTATAAATAAGAATAAATCAACATATTCAAATAAAAAAAGATGTCACGCGTGGCGTCGAGTTTTTCCTTTATCATTTGTGTACAGCTGTTAATCAGTTTCAGAACAGATTAAACTACGAAACAGTGCAGAGGGACCACTCTGCACATCTCTGTCTGGCGTCATAACCCAGTCGAAATAGCAGCTACATCTTCGAATGGAAAAGTTGTCTGTCTTCGCTTGTTTTTATTTGTATCGGCTTGATTATCACTCGCCTCTTGCAGAAGATAACATTTAGCAATTTCATATACACAACGAAACTGCTTTTCGAGCGAACTATTACATGGTGAAAATAAGCTGAATAAATATTATCAAATACTACCTACTGTTTAACCCAACAATTTTCGCTAACCTTACTTTGCGCATAAAAAAACGAGTATAATTGTGTTTTTTACGAAAAACGCTGACCTACCGAACACATCAGACTCGTTAAATATTTGAGCCAATTATTACTTTCTGATTTTTCTACTCGTTCGGCAAAGCTGAATTTCGGACTTGATATCTGCCGGCCGCGGCCTCGGAACGTCGCTTCCGAGCGTTTGCAATGAATTTTTCCAAACCTAGTCGAAAAATTGCATTTATTTTCGTCAATTGTTCCTCATTTATCCCGAGCAGGGCCTAAGGCTCCAGTCGGTGATGACTGCTCTCACCTTAATTTGGTGTAGTCGCCTTGAAGAAGGTGTGCCCGCCTTTCGTTCGTTCTAAGTAATAACTGTTTTTTTTTTGCAAAAAACCCACACGTTGTGCCTAAAGACCGATGATAATTAGAGATTATCCATTGAAAATCGAAAGTGAAAGTAGCAGGTTTTCTTGCCACAGCTTTAACAGTATTATTAACAGTGAATAAAGATAGTGTTTGATATCATCCGGACGTTTCAACTGACGCTATAGAACGTTCTTAAGAATTTTTTAGATCGTGAGACTCACGATTTATTTTGATCAATTTCTTTTGTTGTATTTATATAGATCCCAGATATACATTCTGACTGTGCCAGATATCAAACATCTAAAATTTCTATGGATAACCACAGTTTACATCCCTTTAGGACTAGAATCTTCATGCCATATTTCCCGGATCTTCTTCAACTATATTTTGGAACCTTTAATAGAACCAACCATATGTCTGGACTTTTTAGATTGCAAATCTACTGAGAAATTTTGCTCTATTGTACTTTAAAGGGCTATATAGAGAAGTTGAGAAGCGGCATTACTGAACACATCGACTATTGACAAAGAAAGTATCTGTGCGGCATCCATATATAAACTGCGACGACAAGGCGACGCTAGATAGAATAGACAGCGTAATATCTATTTGCTATATATACTTTTTCGAACGCTTCGTATCGCTCAGCCGCTACCTGATTGTTTTCTGTCTGCGCTTGTTTCTGTTTCGTGACGTCCTCTCGTTCGAAGGACGCCTCTGTGCAAGTCTACAAAAATTTAACAGGATTAATTGGAACAAAATTGATGCGTCCGTTTATGAAGGGTAATTAATGAAAAGGGAATCATAGAACTCGGGAAAGCCGATCTCTATAGAAGCGATCGGTCGTAGAGAGCGCCTCCGTACACAAACATCCTCCGTGCAGCACGATGAATGTTATTTTGTTCTAAATGTATTGGTACAAGCAACAACGGACGATTGCTTCCGGTAATCGGCAAGTGCTTTTTTCTGTTTGACAAAATAGATTGGAGAAAAAAATATGATCGACAGACATATGCATTGTGAGCAAACTGAATGAACCCAGGCTGACACACGTCAGGACGACCAGCCGAGGTTCTGGTAGCTGCCAGGTTGCAATATGGTAATGCCGAAACGATAATAGCAGCAGCGAAGCGATATGATAAAGTTCAACATAGTCCGTGCAGTTTTTACTAGTGTCGTCACTGCCATTGTATACAATAGTTCCAACCAATTCGCTGAGCTATTAACAAGTATAGTATTCCATGACTTCTCCGATTAGCTATGGAAGGTGCCTTTGCTGGAAGTTGTTTACCAGGAACAGCCTGTTCATGGATTCATCAGCGCAGATGAGTTGAGGGCTCGCGCACGTGATTTGCGTTCAAAAGGCTGCAGGGGAAGAATAGCAGATAGAAAACTGTCCCGATCACCTAAAAGACGAACCACAAGGAGACTACTGAAAGGAAATGGGAAAGTAACCGAAATCAGAAGACAAAAGCTGCACAGATGTGAGCAAAAGCGGTGCCGACTATTACGGCACTCTTGCCTACTAAAAATTTCCGTGGAATCGCTGCTGCCAGTAATAGTGTTGCAGTTTTTTATTCGGCACTCATCCGCCTTTGATAGTCCCATGCCTGGCTATATTGCTGCTACCTCTGCTGGCTCGACCCCCTTTGCTCAGATTGGAGATTTGCCCCTTCGCTGTTCTGTTGACGTTGGTCGCTACACTACACTTGAAGCGTTTCTCAGGCCGTACGCGCCTCAAGGCCGCCAAAATGACGTGCTTGGTGGAGCGGGCGCCTTCTCATCGCTTTGGCTACTGCAACGATGGCGACGCAATACCCGCTGGCATCCACAAAGCAGCAGGTGACTGACCGACGAAACGGACGCTACTGTTTCCGACTGCGCCCAGGCATCTATTCATCGATATTACCAGAACCGTCAGATTCTGAACGGTCGCCCGTAATAGCTAGGCCAGCGGGCCGACTCGTCCTCTTGAAGAGCGCAAACGTCTAATATCGATAGGCCTGGTTATAGGAACAAGCATGTGTATAATAGCCGGCACCAAAAAACGCAAACAAGACGAACACTGCCGCGGACGGTGATGTTGCTTGTGACTAAATACGTTAGCCAATGCATCCGAAACGTAAAAGCGAAGGCTGAAATCGCAGCGATAGTAACAGTAGAAGAACGAGCTTGTTTCCTTTATTGTCGTTGAATAATAATAACTAGAGCTTTTTCCGAATGGTCCGGATTCGAGCTAACGATTGGAGGTCATTTATCTACTTTGATACGTTATTTTGCTACAGTAGCTGTCGATCCTTCATACTATGTCTTTGCGAGTTGTCCCACATTTATGCCCCATAGTATATTATTTGTATAGACAATACTTTACTCGCTTTACATATGATGGTAATAAAATAAAAAATAAAACGCCTTTCTACTTAGTTTTCTGACCTAGAACATTCTTGTAGGTTTTCTAACCTTCCTTAGAGTTCCTGGAGAACTCATAAAATCATTTTGTAAAGGAGCAGACCTAGTCTTTTCAACCAGGTGACATATTCTTCCAGTACGGAGACGAGTACCGCATTGCAATAAACCGGGTACTCTAATTTTCCTTTTTTGTAGGTTCTACCACGGTAACATGGGTTAGCCTAGAGGATAAGCCAATTAAGCTTTACCCAACTGCACCTATGTACATAAAATGCTCGCTTTAAATCCGGATTTTTCTTACGAGCTATTCTTAAGGCTGTATTTTACAAAAACTAATATTTCAAAGAAACTGGTTGCATATACTAAAAGTGTAATTTTTGGCGCTCATGTTTATTTAACATCAACTGCGATTATTCTAATTAAATTGTAAATTAAACAATTAAAATTAATTACTCACTTCTTATTTTCAAAATATTATTTCTTTGATTCGCAAATGATTATTATGGGAACCAGGTGTCAAATGATTGATAAGTGTCTACTCATTAGCATTGCTCAAATACGCGCCAATAGAGGAAGTCACAATTTTAGGTACGAACGAAAATCCCAAAGATACAATAATTAACTTGAGCGAAACTGTGTAAAGTCTCTTAAAAAAAACCAACGACTAAAGTTTATTTACACGATTTTGTTGACCATAGATACCCTCCTCGTCAAAAATTAAATTCTTCCTTTTAAATTTTATTCCTTTTAAATCAGAATTCCATTGAAGCGTTCCACTTTGCCATATAGAACGCTGCCTCAGATTTTTCGGAAGCCCCGCAAAAATTGGAAATAAAGTAGATCATCGATCTTAGGCAAAACAACAAGAAACATAATTCTTCGTGAAATTTCCTAGCGCCATGAAGAGGTTGGATAGCGACTGATCATTGCTATAATTCCAGTTACGACGCACCGTTTTTCCCTATTACTCCAAACCTGTTTACAGTTTCCTTAAAAATAAGCTTTTCTCTAAGTTTAGTAGGAAGGCGTTGGTGACACCGCTGGCAACGAATGAGTTTTTACTTCTTATTTGAATCCAGCACCTAGTAATAGTGGAGTCCGCGTTTCTTTATTTATTTTGAAGTAACCCATGTTCCAGCCAGTATACTTAATCTAGCACGTTTGCATAGGTTGCGAAAATATATGTTCTTATCTATTGATTTTAGTTTAATAGAAGCCAATTGCCGTATTAGTGGGAAGCAGGACTTTCCCTAGTGCTTCTCAAATTGTCATTAGATAATGATATGATACTTATCATATCAAGATAATGAGGTACGTATCAGGAACGTGTCTGAATATCCCGTTAAGTATTGTTCCGATCATGATGGATATACCAGTGTTATCCTCTTGCACGAATGGTCCGCAACGTCCAACGAAGTCAGCAGTGCAACGTCTATTTTTTAAAAAACGAAATTACACAATATAATTAATCCTGCTCAGTTTTCTTAGCGTTGTTATTCTCGTCTAGCTCTACAATCAATGAAAGGGAAGGTTACTGGCACATAGGTGTCTCTCACAGCGAGGCGACTTAAGTCGAAATATAGATTCATCAAAATAGAGATTTGCTCTTGCTGTTTCAAAAAAAAACACCTTAATAATATCAGTTACTTGTATGTTTCAAATGTAAGGAAAGACACATTTTCAATAATTTCAATTTCATGGACGATCGTGCGAATTTTACCTCAGACTTAGACCGAGACCGAAATTAGCTGTTACTAGCATCATCAGTCGTCAAGCGCTCAACAAGCGGCACAGGAATCGTTTAAGGGCTCAGACCTACATTATATGGAGTGTAGTAGTAGTATACATTATATAAGGTTCGGTACCAATTTGTGTTAAACTCCGTGATAACAACCGACTAACACATTTAAAACCATTTCACTATAGTTTGCGTAACATTGATGTACGAAGCTACTGAATAGATACAGAACGCTGTTGCTGTCCGATGGTGGTGAGGTCCAGAAACTGATCCTCACGTTTGTCAGCTAATACGAGCTACTGCCTGCGTCTTCACCGATTTTACATCAAACAAGCGTCGGCCACGCGTTCCTCATGGTCGAAGCAGACAAACGACTCCACTTTTCATCTCTTGATCCGAGGGCAGTGCCAGTGGTAAACTGGCAAATGGAGAGAGAGAGACTGACGTCGACGTGAAAGTGCTAGCCCACTGAGAGGACACTATTAACGGGTTCCGTACGAACAGGGCCAGCGGCTTCAAGAAAGCCAAACGTTTTCAAGGCTTGGCCCAGTATAAAAGGCCACGAAACGCGATCATGAGCACAGTTCTCGCCCGCAAGAACCTCAACCTGCACTTGACAATGAAGGCCGTCGTAAGTAACCTCAGTGGCTTTTTAACTGCAGCAGAATTTTTGTGTCTGAAGTCAGTTACAACGTGATCTCAGATTTTTGAAATAGATATGTTCTATGCCATATCCTTATTAATCATACAAGATTCTGCTTAAAATGCAGCGCCGTCTGAATTTCAGTTATGTACACTCTATCAGTCGTATCTATAATCTCGGATCGCTTACCTTTAGAGTCTACAAATTCACACGATCACGAGTAGATATCTTAACAATTTATTTTTGTCGCTCATTTTTAGCTTGTTCTCGTTGCCCTCGTGGCTTGCATCGCCTCCGCCTACGCTGGTGTTGTTTACACCGGCTACGCCGCCCCTCTTGCCTATGGCCACTATGCCGCTCCCGCCTACGGATATTCCTACAGTGCCTACGCCCCCGTTTATGGCTACGGCTACGGTGGCCCTTACGCAGCCCCCATTTACGGCGGACTCTACAATGGACTCATCCGCAAGTAGATTTGTCCCAGCTCATCCGTTCCAAGACTGTGTATTGATGCAATAAAATAAAAACGCACTGTGTACTTTAAGCACTCTCGTAATACTATTTTTACTATACCTTAGATAGATCAAAGCCGTTGGTTCACTCGGTTGCGTCGCGAATAATGGTTTAATGGGAAACGTGTTTTCCAGCTAACTTTAGAAACACATTGTGGCCTAGGTGCGAGGTCAACAATAAACACGGTTCGTTTTGTGACGGGAGCTAGCTGTTTGATGAGATGCTTAGCAATGATACCGGGCATAAAACTTGAAACATAAAACTTCCTTTGTGTATAAATATAATAGGGCAGGAGGTACATGCACGTGCTGTGGATTGTTATCCTAACCGCTGTAGAGTTTGCACGCGTCTAATAACTTGCCAAAAAATGTACCAAGGAAAAATTGTTATCTATTATTTGTTAAGGTCGCTAGTTAGATAGAATGATTTCCTAAACGTTTAACGTGATAGGATGAAAATATGTATTTTTTCATATTTTATTATCCCAATTATCAGCGTTCACTACAATGATGCACTGACAACGTCTTTGCCTAGAAACCTTCTGGGCATGCAGGTTAGCTTAGCTCGAATAATGTGGAAACGCTCTTTAATTAAAGTATTAATGAACAATGAGAAAGACAATGGATAAATCGTTTTATCTTCTTTTGTACAGCTCCTTCATGTTGCCGTCCAACAGGGTCATACTTTTGCTTTATAAACGAAACCGACGATTCTTATAGAAGGGTCAGCTGAGCGGCAACTATAGCCAAAGTTCGGTATTATCATAGAGGGTCATGTAGGCAAATATGGCAATAATAACAATCTGTGTTGTTACTTTTCTATTTCTAAGCAACTACAATGTCTCAAGCTAGTATGTTTAGCCACGAAGAGTTCATCTCACCAAATTTCGATGATACAGTGGGCTGTCGTTGTGGGTCATGTTTATGTTTACGTAACCACTATGCTCCACACAATTAAATCATATTAGTAGCGCAATAGCATTTGGCATTTCGAACAGTTGATATCGCATAGCTGAACTTGAATTTTAGTACTTACAGAATGATTATATCGTAGTACTTTTACATTTTTTCCAAACGGAAAGCAGATATTTGCTGCACTCAAATGGTCGGAGTTTTTTTTTTTACGAAATCATCAATGAGTCCTAAATCAACTCGTTCAGAGCCTTATTTTCAAACGGGTTTCGAGTCTATCTCACACTTTGCTGTCCGGATGCCTAGATCAAAACGCGGTAGATTTTTCATGATTTGCAATTAGCGTTTCACACTCCAGTCATATGGAGAAGAGGAAGCCATAGACGCTGGACCAGCATCGTTATGTAGTACGATGCCTGAGCCTACCCTTCTGCTTGCAATGTGTTTCCAGTGTGCTTTATTTACTAAAATTTTGTGTGTCATTGACAGGTCCTGAAGCACGGACCCTGGCCCGTCTAGTGAAAGGTTTGATCATCTAGGCCACTACTAATCTAGGTGTGATATTTGAAGCCTTACTAGACTTATATAAATATCGTAAAGGACAGGTGCCATTTTACGATGCATAATCGAATGGAACTATCGTTTAACCTATAACAGATGCGTTTCTGTTTTGGTGACTCGGTAATGTAATTTTGTACGCTCAAAGAAGAAACAATCTTGCGCTCCGAGCAGTTCTAAATGTCTAGGCCTCGAGAGTTCCTTAATTAAAGTGACCCACTAAGTAGATGAACCTTCTCGAATATATTCGTGATCATGTAACTCGCACAGTCAAAGTCTCACGCGACAGATCGATAATTTTTACAATGTTTACGCAAAATGACGTGCGTACATGAGAGAAAACCGCTATTCAGTCCTCAGGCGCCATTAGGCTAACGTTGGTGTTCTTTTGTACAATTTTAAAATTGTTCTTTACCTTATTGTGAATGCAATTACATGATATTCTGTCGCAGCTGCGATGCACTCAGGAACAGTCACGCGCCATGTTGTACGGGGTGTGAACATGGCTATAGAGTATTTACGAAAGAAATAGTTCGACCTGGTCAAAGTTGATGACGCGCAAACAGTAATCGTTATGTAGAAGCAATTGCCAAATACAATAGTGGGTAAAAGCTTCAAGTTTTACGTACGCGTGTGTTCGTGCCGGCATTCGCTAGCACGAAGTGGTTTTGGTTCAAATCCGAGCGTGGACACTTTTTGTTCCGTGCTGGAAACCAGCCGTTCGATGTCTAGTGGCAATATCGCACGTAAAACTCCCAACACTTAGTACAACTGAAGCTGCAGAATCTGGAGTCAGCCTTCAAGTAGCGAGAAAGAGGGTGCAAAGAGAATAGTCTCAGCCATAGCAGCTCGGAACCAGTTATACCACAAGTTGTATAAGCAGGGTACCGCTTATTTTTATTAACAGTGTACTTTTCGACTCAAAGAATCGAGAACGAATCGTAATCATGCCATATTCAAGGCTTACGTTAACAACAGTCTTAGAGGTTGCTAGAAGTGTTTCCAGCCTCTAATCAGGTACTATTTTAACTGACTGAACAAACGAATCGTACCTTAATGGCATCAAGAAATGCGCGGCTCTGATTCAAAAGGAAGCATATATATAGCATTAACATCGTGTACTAGTAG
The DNA here is from genome assembly GCF_002532875.2 of Varroa jacobsoni. Lineage (NCBI taxonomy): Eukaryota > Metazoa > Arthropoda > Arachnida > Mesostigmata > Varroidae > Varroa > Varroa jacobsoni. The sequence continues at coordinate 56,876 of NW_019214485.1, forward strand.
ACAGCGCTCCGAGTATCCGAACTTCTGAAATGATGCAAACTGCTTTGCATAGTTTACTCTCGTCGCCCTTTTGACCCGCATTGCCTCCGCCTACGCTGACCACGGCTACGCTGTTACCTCCTCGCCTACCGACGTTATGCTGCACCCGGTTTTCAAGGCTGTGGGTTAGGCCATTGCCGCTTCTGTCTACGGTGGACCTTACGCTGAATTCCTCTGCAGGTAGATTTGCTGCTATCAATAAACAAATCCGGAAAAAAGACGTGTGGTCTCTGACTATTAATACATGCCATTTTTCTTGACTTACGATAGACAGAATTAACAAGATTTTTTTATTAATAATCTGTCTATACGTATAATTAAATTTTATGCTAGGTTTTCGAGAGTACAAGGGGAGGTGAGTGTCCCAATATTGTTCGCACACAAGTTTTCCCGATCCAGCTTGAGTTGTGATGAATATAGCGATTTAGAGAATAGTACAATGATTTTATAACGGCTAAAATCTAATATAAATAAAAGACTGACTGAATATTTACAAAGATATCATTCTACTAATGCAAATATGAAATTTGTAACAATGTAAGGGTAGCGCATATTGCACAAATGGATAAATCAGAGTACTGATGTGACTGATAAAGAAAACGCTTCTAGGAGCACGTCATGCGTCAATACTTCAGAAAATTGTCTAACTGCCTTCAGTGCTGCAAATATTACGAATAGGTTTTCTTCTCTCGAAAAGCCCATGACCCAAGTGTTTCTGATGCCAATAGAAAAAGCTTGAAAATATTCGTTTGAACACCTTACTAATTTCGCGAAATCAAAGCGTGATGCAACCATTGAGTGAACCTCTTTATTCACCCATGTGGTAACTGGGCTGAGACAATTCTAAGTTAAGTTGTTAGCGTAGGGATACTGACATTGCAATAAAAAACGATCTCTATTTTTACTGCGTGAATAATTAGTGTTATTTGAAATGAAAATATTTTAAATTGTAGGACTAGCAATAATCAAACTATGAAAATATCAAACAAAGAAAAAGCAGTTCGTGCTGGAAAGTTAGTGTTTGATTTAAGACTTTAACATTTGATTTTAAGTTGTCAGGTGCAAATGTTTTTTATTTTTTCATTTTGAAGTTTTTTACTAAGGCTTGCACTATGTTGGCTAGCGTGACATAGTTAATATTGCTTCGCTTCAAAATATCCAATGCTTCTGACATTGACCGAGTCGATCGTGCTACGAAAGCTAGACCCTAATTTATACAGTGATTTAAGGGACTAATTTAGTTCGGCTGCACCTTTCAATGGGAATCTGTGCTATATTTTTCTACGATTCACTTTGCCGCAAGCGTTCTCAGTGTCGATGATTGTCGCCTAAAGATATTATTTCCTTTCAATAGTATGTTCAATATCAAATATAAAATCGATAAGGTAGTCATATACGGTGTGCAAAGCCCTACCCGCTAATGTTCGGTTTGTAAGGGTTTTTCGGTCACCTCTAAACCGTGTCTTTGTTTTTGTAAATTTTCGCTTTTGTTATTATTATTATTATTATGACATTTTTTCAAAAGTGATACAACACAGTGAGATTTCATTGCTGGACCTACGGGCTGTATTTGCTACAGCTTTGTAGTTAAACTTCCACTAAACATACAATTAATAAATCTATCACTGCATAAAGGCCTCGTCCGTGTTCGTCAGCAGCGTCATTTCCTTTACGTTTTAAAGGTTTGCATTGCTTTTTGAAAAAAACAGCCCAGCTACGTTCCATAATAGGGATTTTTAGTATTAAATATACCCAGCGACGAATCTGCATTAGATTGCAGATATCGTTGACTCGTTCGAGTAGACTGCCGTCGGAAGATGGAAACAGAAGATGTGAAGACGAATAGTTACTGCGTGAAAATCGTAAACGCCAGTTCGACAGAAAATGCCAAAAAAACACGAAGCTCTAATCACTGAGAGCGTGCATTGCCCCGAACCAGTACTATAACAGGTAGTGAATTCATGTCCAGCAGTACAATGTACTACAATATATGTCTACGTATATATATTACAATTGTCCAACAACAGTATAATTCTCAACTGCAGCTAGAAGAATCAAGCACAAATCATCACTAGAAAGGCTGTCGACCATTCATTTTCCTAGTTCATTTTTCTGGGAAATTTTTATGAAGCTTATCAAACAGTAGTACGTAATCCCCAGCAATACCTTCTGGCGAGAAACTGACCTTAATGAGCATCTAGCGTTCGATTATAAGAACGCCTGCCAGTAATCGTCGTACAAAAATAGTGTAGTTTAGCTCTCGTTGCATCGCTTCCGCCTACGCCAGTATTCCGTGAGTTGGAGTGCCCCTCTCGCCGATTATGCCCCTCTCGGATCCAACCAGGCTGTCAACTACGCTGCTGCCGCCCCGGTCTATGGAAGGCTTTCCGGCAAGTAGATTCAATCTGCCGCTGCTACAAGACCAGTCAGGAAATACATCATTCTGTGCTCCCAGACCACAAATATACAGTGTTTTTTTGGCTCAAGCTAGATACGATTAATGGTGCCGCTTTTTTTTTCTTACTAGGTTTGCATGTCTGGTACGTCTTTAATATTGTATATTTTACTGTATAATTTGATTAGATAATGCTACTGAATGACAATAGTAGCGGACGAACGGGTTACTAAGTTTATGTGTTAATATGGACAATACATATGTTAATTTTATGCATATATCAAATGTAGATAAAATATACTCACGTGTATCTTTCTCGAAAGTAGTTCGACCTGTTACTTGAAATATTCATATTCTGCTTCAACTTTTGCTACTTCGTCATGGTATAGCTTGTTACAGACTAGGAGAATCACCGATAAAATATATGGATCTAATTATTTAAGGTTTGTTGATACTGCTTCCATCTGAAATGGTGAACCCTACCTAGTATACATCTTGTAAATTTAGCGCTAGGAATTATTCGGTAAACCATCAAGATTAGTTCTCTCAGCTTCGAAGTAGACCCCATTTTAAAGAAAACACTTTTTTCGAAGAACGATCTAAAACATCAAAACACGCTCGTGTAGGCGCACTCATGTCCAACCTCTAATTTGCCTGAAAATAGTTCGTTTACAGCAGATTTACATTAAAAGTAGTTAGTAGCTAGGTTTAATTTACAGAGTAAGCATTCTCGCGTATCCATCGTACAAGTCGCTATTTCGGTCAACATTGATGTTTTATTAATTTTTTTTTTACTCATTCAGCAAAACATATCCGGGTGACGACACAACGCTAAGGCTTCGTCTGACGTGAACACCGGATGCAAAATCCGAAAAATTTATTTAGATGATGACAAAAAACCAGTGTACTTGTTAGTTTTTATCTTTCCCAAAAAAGAAGTTCGTCAGTTCGATTAATGGAATCGATTATCCTGGATAGAATAGTGTACAGATCTAGCTCCAACGGGCACATTGCACCTAACCTAACAGCTAACCTAACAGCTAAGCTAAGCTAACCTAACCTAACCTAACCTAACAGCTAACCTAACCTAACCTAATATTTGTTTATGTACATAGAAAATGTACACTGAATCTTTTACCCCAACTTTTCAAGTGAACATGTGCAGATACTTAATTGGCAAAGTGCCGAAAATTTAAACTCTTTAGGCAGACAAATCTTGAAAAAAGCAGGTGCTTAGTTATAAAAGGAGGAAAAATGCTTGTGGATCGATATCGTCGGTATAAAAGTAACTGTTGGCTGCGATTTTCCTTCTCAAACTGAAGTCATACATAGGACAGCTAACGCATACCGTTAAGATCCACAGAAAAAGAAGATTATAATAACTATGGATGCTGATACATGAGGTACCAGGTGGAGACAGGCCAAAGGTTGGTTTGTACAAGAATGGTCTGCTGCAAAAAGGTCGATTGCATAAACACGACGTATTCGAAAAGCAAATTGTGTGAGTTCCAAAATTCAAAATGAAAAGAAATGAAAAAAGTTGCACAATCTTTTCCGCCCGTCTGATATTTACAATAATAATATGATGGAACGAAGTAATTTCTTGGACGATTTGTCACAAAAATTCTTGCTTTTATCGGATTGTTCGATCTCGGTCGATGAACTCGTTTAGGCTGCGAAGGAAATGATCATCTCAAACAACAAAGAAGTTCGCTGTGGTATTATAGCATTTGACTAAATACACCCTCATGTTAGCGTTTACTATATATATGTAATTTTTTCCTAGTTTTTCGTTTAATAGCGTATTCTAAGGGCAGACATTTAATAAGCCTGCGCTGGGCATGTGCAGCAGTCCAAGTCCACCTCCAACAATGCCTCCAATGTTTAGTGTTACTAAATTTTTCTATGGGTTTGCATGAAGTTCGATACTTATCCCTATAAAAAGGTGAAAAGTTACGTTGCGAACGTTTCTTGTTGAAATACTCGCCTTATTTAAAATTTATGTATACTGTTTTGGGGTCCTGTCGGTACAGTTTATTTATCTAAATTTAACTGTAATTATTGTCATATCATATTTAGATAAGTTATTAACTTCGCTTTTCGATTGTGTCCGACTACTTACACAATTTAACTGCACTTACATATAAACTATTTTTCACTATTTGAAATAACACTAAGAGTGATAAAACTAAAAAAAAAAAAAAACATGCAGAATAAAATAGGTAAAAACAAACCAGGATACTTTGGGACTGTTATCTATTCGATTGCAAAAGTATCTTCCTTGTTTACCCTATTTATGTATGACCAGCAAATGATTCACAAAAATTCAATATAAGTGTCATCAAATATTATCTATTTTTTTATGTGAACCAAATTTTTGTGATGCAAAATTGATCCGATAGCATAATAATAATAATAATTTTTGCGCTTGGACTCTACATGTTTCTCCCGTTCTCTATTAAAACACTATCGAAAAGCCTCTATGTACAACTCTTTTATAAAGGGGAACGAGGTCTTTCATTTTCTGCGTAAAAAAATCTTCTTTTCACTCTCGGAAAATCGGAATCATCCGGTGCTTCTCGAACGTTGCTGAAGATGGTTTTTATGTCAGTTTTTAACGCAGGGATAATCTTTAGGATGTTCGCAAATAGTTTTTATTGATCATGAGAGGTAAGTGAATTTAGGGTGCCATGCTTATGTGTCTCGTATACGTAATGCAAATAGCTACTTGATTAATTTATTAGTTAGATATCTGTGGTAACTTGCAGCCCAGTGGCATGTGCTCTTGTCTGTTTATATGAGAATAGGCGAAATCTTGTTACATGTATTTCCTTCGAGTATGGCTGTAGAGTTTAACTTATTTTCTCATTTCACCAGCCTCATTTTCAAGATGTTTTGATATTTTAGAAGCTTTTAGTAACAACAGTATGGCTGGAAAAGTAGACAACGACATTTTGTTTTACCACACATCTAACCTCTTTAATAAACGACTTGATCTATAGGAAGTGATCACTTATCCTTACATTTTTCTGCCACACATATCTTACTTGTCGACGCTGGAGTTTTACCACCGAAATGGAGGGTTGCTACTTGTAGTGTCGATTACGTTGAGTGCTTTAAGGGGTTGCTATAGGACCATACTTCATCGCAGGATGATGCCGTATAAACTACTTACGCCGGAGGAGAAACTCCAATAAAGGGTGTAGATTTGGAGAACAAAGAAAGCATACGCTAAACAGAAGCGTTAATGTTCAGTGCACCTTCAACAATTGGGCATATATTATCATGAAGTGCCGACTACTTCTGAGAACAAAGCAAAAATAAAGATCAACTATACGCGCTTTTGAGCAGTCCTTATAAGCTCATCAAAGTACTTTTAAAAATAGAAATACCGAAAGAAAGTGATGTACATATGAGAATTTCCCAAATAATTTAACGCTGGGTATTTCTTTTTGTCGCCCATGTAGGTCGCATCGCCTCAGCCTATGCACTCATGGGCTACGATAGCATTGTCCTGTGCGTCTATGAGTCATTGTCAGATGTTCCTATGCACTCTGACGCTTTCAGAGAAGAGTCAGCAATCAGATTTACCGATCACGTATTTCGAAGCTCACACAAGAGCAATTTTCAAATCGAAGTCAATAACGTGCAGTGGCGATCATACGTAATTTTGTTCCTAAATAAGATCGTATCTGGAGCTTACCAAGTACATTCAAGTTGTTGATGTTCGTGTCTATTTATATAAATGGAATGAATCTTTATAGATGAATAAATTATTTCACTAGAACCATTCTTCTGTAGATTATTGAAGGTACTGAATTTATTGAAGGTAAGAAATTCTAGAGAAATATCATCCGAACTATCCGAATCATTCAAAAATACTATGGATTACATTAAATAATTTCGGTTCGCATAATCGCAAAATTGTTTCCTATACAAAACACTAAAAACAACAAGCATCGTAAAGATACAATGGGTTAGTTTATTTTACTAAGTGATAAAAAATTTTACTATTATTTTGTTTTGCATTTTTCAGATGACTGTCAAAACAATCAGTACCGAACCCATTTGATTCAATCTCTAGTCTTTATATGGGTGGGTAGACACTATCCACCCTACCTAAATATTTAATTTATTTCTAGGGATGAAAGTGCAGGCCGACCCCAGGGTAAATAAGTTTACGTAAGAATTAGACTGAAACAAGTTCTGTAGACATCTCGGGATTGCTATTTGAAATCGAACGTAGGTTGATATTAGAAATATGCAGTAGTATCACCGTGGCTGTTTGTTGCTGAGAAAGTAGGTGGGAGGTAAAAATGAGAATGTAAAGTATCACAAGTAGACTAAGGCTGAACAGTTGGCGAATTTATACCCAGTCGAAGAACAAGCATCTTGAACTGAAGACGGATGGAGACTATTCCTTAAGTGTAACGTATTTCAATGGCTAAAATAAAATGGCTTTCAATAATAGAAAAACGAATAAATAGATAGAAGCCTTCTCATTCTCTCTGTATTCAGTTCTATATTATGTTGGCGTTTCTCTTTAATTGTAGAACCCTTGAGTGTACTGCACGGTAAAGAATTTAGAGGTCATTCGTACATATTTGTTTGTGTACATATAACGCTTGGCATGAACAAATGACGGGACAAGAATTCTAATTTGTTTTTCTTACAGTTTTACGATGGCTTTGCTAAAGTGCTAGCCATTGTGTTCCCCATCGCTATACATCGTTGAACTAAAAAAAAGTACGAGTGTTCCGCGAAAGGCGTCGCATGACATGAAGATGACGCAACAGTGGATAATAAGACCTGCTACATACTCCAATAATATTTTTTACTTACGTTTTTTTCGAAAATCGTTACCCTATCTGCCACTGTACGCACCTTATTTCTAACTTCCGTCTTTTATGCATTACAATTTATTTGCGCGGTGACGTGGTGCTACTCATATATTTAAGATGAATAGGAATTTATCTGCCGAAAAGGTCCTACGCAAAAAATGCCGACAGATTTTGTCTTCCAGTTTGTTATGGCAGGCTGTAGTCAATATTGTGGCTAGTATTCTTGGCCTTTTTTGCTAAAGCCATAGGCTTCTGTGGGCTTCCGCGTATCTGGATCATCTTCCTGACACTAAGCTCAATTCAAGATCTATAATCTGTTCGCGTCAGCTGGTTCATTGCAGGGTGAACGAGTAAAGGCTCGCATAACAGAACACGGATTTCAAATATAACAGCTTTTAATATATGCAAATTAGTTAACTTTATTGAATATTTTATCCAGCATCTGTCGAGTCGTTGGATCATAAACCGTTAATTCTCAACATGACAATCAGTCAAACAGGTTCACATTGTACACATAAAGCAAAGCGAAGCGACCTCCTGCTGTATAGTCATAAACATAACATGGTTTATGAGAGCGTCATACTCATATGGGGTTTGAGTCCAGTAGGCAATCGAGGTTTAGTTACACGATTCTAAAAAAATCGACACAAATTAATCAAGGGCCCAAAATGGTCTATAGCCTCAGAATGAATGTAGTTCGTTTCGGGAAAAACCACGGCGCTGAATTGGGTTTCAACATTTCGCTGGTCCAGTGAATCTCCCGTGAAAATGACCTCGCATTTTCCTAAGTTGCAATCCACGTAGATTTTAAAATCTAACCAACGACGGGGCGCTTCAATTGACGATCTAGCGTTGAAATGCAATGAAAACCTTTTGGTGAACTGAGCGAATGACGGTGTCAACCAAGTAGAGAGCTATGTGTGGCGAAACACCTCTTGCAGCTGGTGCCGTGGACACATACACACTCAGTGGGTCAAAGCACTAATCCGAAGCCTAAGAAAGTGATATAATAGACATAGGAGAGATGTCATACTCATCTGTGTTCTATTTGGAGACGGGCAATACCAAACGTACATGATGGAAACATTTAGTTAACATCTGTGTTTTATATAGCTCATAACAGCTGAAGGAGGCTCAAGGGAACGCAGATAACGTTCTGCAGCATATTGACGAACAAAGAATCCGTGAGGTTTATATAGGAGCCGCACTGAGTAGTGCTTGAGGAGAATCTCACTATTTTTGTAAAATAACTTCGAACAGATGAAGTCTCAATAAACGAGCACTGAAACAATGCTGATGCGGTTAGCAGCATGTAGGCCTTTGAAGGGTCGGAAGGTACATTTCATCAGGTTAGGATTATAAAATTCGATGAGTATTAGCGTACTGAAGCTCCGTGCAACGTACGTTAATGTATTATGCTATACCCCTTAAAGAAAAGCATTGGATAGCTGCAGTACGATCATCTGCAGCCACGACATCGGCTAGGTCATTGGCACATGTCCGGAAATCGGAAATATTCTGTTAAGGGAACCAAATAAGTCGAATGTCTCTTGTTATTTTATTTCGGGTAAAATCTAACCTTTGAGTTTTGTGACTCCGACTTTTGGCAAAAATAATCCTTAAGCGTACTGTCGTTTGAATAGAATTTAGAATCAAATAAAACATTAAACAATCTAAAAATAGAATTATTTCTTCTATGTAAAACCGAAGTACAAACCACACGGCATTGTCACCACGTTTTCGTATATCCTGCAATTAAAGTACATAATTTTTACACTTCAAAATATATATGGCTCATAATGCCGCACACTAAAGGCTTATGCAATTGTTTTTTTCAGTTAAGCCATTCAGTTAAATTTTTAAACATTTAAAATGGTAGTACTTGACATAGATTAAAGCTGAAATTATTTTTATTTTTCTTTTCCTTAATGATAATTAAATAGACTTTGCTGTCCTACACCCATAATACTGAAAGTTCTTAAAATAGTTATTGTACTCTACTAGTTTGTGATGCTAAAAATTTGAGTTACATGACGTAACACGTGTATTAGTAGATGTCCTTTAGGCAGAGCAGGTTGTAATGCCTGCTCAGTTCCAGGCCTCAGGGTATTAAGAGAAGCCATGCTTATCATCTGTAAAAGCCAGTGGCTGCACTGGATCACTAATTAGAATTATCAAGGTTATCAATGAAGTGCAGTAGGAAGTATAACGAATTTTTCTATGCATTCTACAAGTTTTTACTTCAATTTTAACAAGAAATGGTTATTCTCTGCCCGAGGAAAAATGTGGACTGAAATCTTCTATTCGTTTTATATAGTCTGATCTATAGTAAGCCGATTAAATATCTGTACTAGTTTCTATGGCTTTTGAACCAACTCGACAGAAGTTTAAAGGTGAAGAATGGTCAGTAGCTTTCAAATGAAGTAAGTATACTTGGCAGGATAACGTGTACAGGTAAGTTTTAAATTCGGGCTGCGAACCATTATTTCTAAACCAAATGCGCCTTTAAATAATGAAGCGTTGTGCTATTTGAAATACCAAATATTTGGTCCGAGTAAAGCATACTTTAAAAAGGACTCAGGTTGCGGGTGCCTGAAAATTCTTATCGCCTATTTAGGTAGACAAAGGTGTCGAAGCAAATAAAATATATAATAAATACAAATAAAACACAGGTCACTATTCCTTAAAACCTGAATACCAGCTTTGCGCCAGCAAGCTGAGTATGCAGAGATCGAGGTCTTACCTCAAATGCAACTCTCTTATAATGCCAGCATTATAAATTTCTGTCTCTGGCTTTATGTGTAAATAAGCAGCCAGATGAATATGTTGTTCTTATAAGATCTACTGTTGACTGAATAACACAAAAAATACTTTAAAAAAATTGTTTGCAAGAAAACACAGTAGTGTATTTCGTGATTATAAAACGTGAGTATTATAAAACCCGTTTCTCGGCCTAGCATACGGTAACTCGGAACGGGGCTGGACATGCTAAAGATATTTGAGTTGGTAAATTTGTTAAACATGTACGACTGCTTTATTGTTGTTATATATATATATGTATACGAGTAGTATTATTGACTGTTACCTAAGGAATACGTAGATGCTTGCAAGTCGTGCTTCTCTGCGTTCTATAACTACTTTTCGCCGCGTTGAAAATTCTGTATCTTTAGATGTATTGTTTACTTACTATCCATTATTATAATACATATTTTTTTGAGATTATTTACCGAGCTAAATAGCGACGATTTCGCTTTTTTTTTTGAGCCACAGATTCATTCTCGGCTAAACGCGAGTCAAAGTTTGCTTCATTATGTCTTGAAACCTTTGTAGACTCCTTGAAACGGATTGAAAAGGTGGCCAAATCGATCCGGCATATGATTTCGATAAGATCTTATCTAAATGAAACCCAGGATATAGACCTCCTCTTCAAAATATACAAACGCATCGTTTTCAGGCGATGGTGTATACTTGTTTGATTTTTACTAAACGTCCAAACCGCAAGTAATCGCGACACTGGCTTTGAATCTTCAAGCATTTATCGAACATGAGAAAATTGGTATTTGGCTATTTGAAATGATTCTATCTACGCTCACTTAACAAGAGATGTATGGCCGACCCATCAAGAACTCAGTTTTGTACTAAATCTATCACTAATCGAGTTTATCAACATTGGCACATCTGAATGACTAGAGAACGGGGCAAGGTAAAGAAAAATAGCTGGTAAATTTTGACTCTGCAATATCTGTGTATACAGACGAAACTCGTATCTCAGCCTGGGTTACTTGCAATTGATGATCGGCAACAAGTTGCGTTACGTAACCCACCGACCCGTATAATCTATATAGATATAGTCTAACTAGTAAATTTACTGATAGCATTTTCGGTGTAGAAATATTATAATGATTATATGTTTTGGTTTTTCCAATGTTCAAATGGGTTTGTAGCAATATTGAGCACTTTGCCAAAACGTTCCGTGATTTTGTTACCTGAGAGCCGTAACATGCGTTCAGATAACGTCTAATAATAATATAAGACGACAATAAATATATATTAATATTTTAGTTGTAGGAAAGATCTGCTATTGACTGACTGTACGTATACCTTCTTTGAGTTTTACAATTTTAAAATTTGTTTTGATTCTTGTCGTTGCAATATTTTAAAAAGCCACCCGTGATTACGCATTTTCTTAATATCGAGGGCGAGATGGTCTCGGATGGTCAAACTTCCGGTTGAAAACAAGCAGTCTCCGATTCGGCCCCTTCGCCCGCATATACACCTAGAATCGACCTTAAATTTACGTAGACGAGGACGTCATCCGTTGGAGCTGAATGTTAGGATCAGAGTCCTGCAATAATGTTTTCGTTGATAAGAAACTACCACACCAGGAAGCTTTTTAGTCCGTGTAAGTTTACACTATGGGTGATACATTTTTAGCCACGCGAGACAGCACATCGCTCAACGTTGCACAGAGGTTTTCTTTAATGTATAAAGTCTGTTTATGTTGATTGCGCTATCATCGCAAGCAATCATTAATCAGGACGCCCTGACGATTACCGCTCGTACGAATTTTGTTACTTCGGTGCACGGTAATCGAAATTACTCGACTTTAGGCAAGCCATTTATTCAGTGAAAAAACTTTTAGCAGGACCTTTGCGAATACGTCATTTGTATTTTCTAGCACGTAGTGTATATTGACAATGTAGCAGTTACCGTGCGTATACGCTCAGCAAGGGAGGCGTTGGGTGAGATAGACGGAAGGGATCGATCCGACATTAATGCCAACTGAAGGTCAAATGGCCTCGCTCATAACTCACAAATGAAAATAAAATCGAAGGGAGCTACGATCACATCAGACAGCTGGATACCTTCGGACGTAACAGGATTAAACCATGCATGAAACCTCATACGTCAAGATTGCAGTGGCACAGTGAATGAGCTGATGCTTAACATCAGCGACTCGGTAGGTCACTAACATCAATCGCTAATCTGAACCAGTATTAATATGGCTTTGCCACGCACCAGTCCGAGCATCGATAATCGCTTCAGAGAGGCAAACGAGCGAGTTGCTCAGGAAAGCCCAGATAATTGTTGCATTCAGAGTAATACACAGAACCGTCATCAAGTTAAGGGCATTCATGCCAGTAGCGGATACAATCTAATGGCGGTAAAACAAAAGACAACAAGTTTCGCTGGTCTAATCCCAACGAAATTTGGGGCGCCACTATAGCGACGTGGTGTGCCATTTCTACAAGCAACTCTAAAGCGGCTCTGCGTTATATAATAGCAAACATTAAGCAGTAGATAGATAGATAGATAGATAGAAAGAACCCCACCGATTCTCTTACCGGGCTTCCCATGAGCATTTTCAGACACACCTGAGAAAAATACGAAAGGATCCATGAGCGTACTGCTCATCCTGTAAAGCAGGGCTCGAAGATGATGCCAAAGACGCTGGCGTTCTGCGCGACTCTCGAAGCAATTAGGAGAGGACACGGCGACGTAAAACAGGGGTCGCGTTTCGTAGGATACAGAGTCACGGGAGCAAAGGGAGGCTGGAAAGAGAATGAACAAAGATACTTTTGTGGAAAGAATTACCTCGAAAATAAACGATTTGGTGCACTAACTACGAAACGCGGACGATCGGATTCACAGACTACAAAAAGAATCTTCCTATTTGTGTGGTGAATAAATCTTATAAGACAGGTCTAAGTAACTTAAAGACCGTGGTGTTTGCTACATTGCTTGCACATCTCTATAATAAACTATATTGATACTGGTCCGAGCATACAATGCAGCGACGTCCAAACATTGAATGCTAGTATTTGATCTATAAGTGACACGCTCGTATTCGAGGCTGGTTTTCACAACAATAAATTAAATTCGCGCGGGGTAAGTCTTATTGGCCAAATAACACCTTTTCGGTTTCAGTTCGAGAAAAGGCGTAATAGAGTTTAGAGGGAATATATTCAGTTCTACCGGGTTCAAACCTAATCATGTCCGTGAACTAGAAATAGCGTTCCGTGTATCGTATGTTAGAGGTCTAACTGCCGCCAATTTATTCTGTCACTATCGTTTGAAAGTCTAGTTGATTTTGACTAAGCAGCGGCCTATGGCATGATATGTACTATAGATATTGTTGTAAATTAGGGCCTTGTTATAAGAGAAGAGATTCGAAATATCAGCGGTCAGTTATTCATAGCTCTGCATCGAATGATGCAGCGAAATAGAAATATTGGAAAGTAACTTGTGCAAAAACCACTCACAAGTGGTTGGGGAGTCTGCAATAATTTCGGGTCTAAAAGACATCAGTGATCACTTTTAAAACAAATACGTAAAACCCGTAGAATTAAAGTTCGCTTAATAATACGCAAAGCAGACTTCATTTCAGAATGGTAGACTAGAGAACGGTTGGTTAAATTAGAAACTTTCATTGACAACGAAAGGGGCAGAACTGTAACCTAAGTTCTCAACATAGTATAAGATCTTTGGCGGGGAAGCTCTTTTTACGCAGTTCTGTCTCAGTTTTTTGTTTTAGCGAATATTAAGCTATTGACTAGCTAGATCAATTTTTTCAAGTGATCCTCATAGTGACAAATAAAAATCAACAAAGATGTTACAAGCACGCGAGCGAGGTTAACTGTCTAACTAGGAAATATCAAGCGTAGCTAATCATCTGTGTATATAACATAATTATTAGAGAACATAACACATGGTGGTTGTTTCTAACGTGATAATAATATAGAAGTTTCTCTTTTTCTTACCACGTTCGTGGTGTACATGTAAAGCAACGTGTAGCTTTTCGATAGCATTCGATGAATGGAGATGGGTCGAAAAGAATTATGGTAAATACTCAGAAAAATTATAGGCAAGCAATTTGTTTCATCTTTATCAAGCTTTTAAACGGCATCCTTCTCTAGGATATGCGAACTATTTGAAGCAAGTTTTAGATCTGCTCTTAGTTTCAACATTTGTAGGAACGCTATGAGAATTTACGCTGCACCGAACCCCTCCCGCGTTGTGCTGTGTCGTCTGAACGCAGAAGAAAAAAGTTCGGATCAATACACTAACCCTGACCCTTGATCCCCTGGGGCGCAGGCGGTTAGCAATTGGTAAGTGGCTCGCCATTTTGGCGGACGCGTTCAAGACGGTTATCTGAAAAAACGACACAGATGCAAATGATCGCTGGGTCAGTTTGTTATGTGTTGGCAGTTTGCCGCCTTTACATTGCTAAAGCCGTATAGATACGGCCAAGGTTCGCTGGCCTATGCTCCATGTAATTAGACTATAGCGACAAACGCAATGCAGATATGAGCGCTTATAACTTTTAAAAATATTATCTATACAAAAAAAATGATAGTAGTTTTATTCTAATGATCGCTTGTCTTGAAATTGAAAATCTCTGCAACATTAGTCAACAGCATCATTAAACATCGAGCAGTGGCAAAAACAATAGAATATGTTTTGTTTATCGTCAGTCATGGACACTTCTAGTGAAAGATCTACCTTCGCATGTTTTAATTTTCTTTGACTTCTGAAACTTGTGAAACCTATGCCTGTCAAGCATCTATTGTCAGGAGCAGTACTGAATGTCGCTCGGTGGAGCGTCGTCGTAGCTCTGGCACTTGCGTGCTTTTGGCCGACGGTAATACGGACGCTCCGCGTAGCGCCATCCCGTCTGTTCGACAATGGGAGAGTCGTAGCGGTCACACATCCACATCAAAGCATACGCACACGGAGGAGAGATAAAGCGGGCAAGTCGACAGTAAAACGATAGATTAAACAGCCCCACACCAGTCAAAGAACGTGCCACTTTGCAGATTTCTGGAAAAGGCATCATTCGACGCCGGTGCGTCTCTCGTGTAACGTGTTTCAGTGCAGCGTTACGTCCACCCAACACAGTACGAAGCAGGTTAGCAACATCAGTTAATTAGCTGGTGAATCGTAGTTATAACCTCTTGAATGCCGAAACAATGTATCGTGATGACTGCAGTGCTTAGAATTAATGCTCCTTTACGGACGTTTGCATAGACAGTTTCTTTAATAACATAAAAATTTACATTAAGTAACTGGAATCCTTCAAAGCTTTCATTTTACTTCACCTATTCCATTGAATGTACATGAGGCATAAAGTTATCCTTCGAATACTGTGATAGCACGTTCTGGAAAGCTTTTTTCGTTTGTCGGAGGATGTCTCTGAGTATAAGATCCTGCTTTGTATCAAGTGCATTTCGGAATGTATGTTAGAGTCTGAAAAAAAACCTAAGTAAATATTGTCTGACTAGATTCGATAGTAATATCCTATATAGCTGCATGGGATATGATATTGTTTCGGAGGACTTTGGTCTGGAAGGACAGCATCAGCAGCAGTTAAAAATGCTTGCGTCTTTCTTGCCAATAACGTAATTCTCACTTTTTTTTACTGTTATCATGAATACAACTGTGATATTATTTAATAAGTTAACACGAATTAGTTGGTCAACTGGATGTGAGTGATAGAAGGTAGCATATTGTCTTTTATTAACATGGCGATGTGCTAAATGATCCTTATTTTTTTATACAAAACCCTCATGAAGTTATGATAAGTTAGATAGCTCTTGAATCGTCCGGTTATAGCTGCATAGTTATGCAATTGCTTGCCGATATGTTGGGTGACCGACCATGTGGCCAAGTGTAACAGAGCGAGAAATCATCGGCTTGCAACATCCACTGTTTGTACCATGCAGCCTTACCACGCACTTTGATCCGCAGCGGGTTACCTCGGTACGCTACAAAAGTCTGTATTTCAATTGTAGAACGTAGGTGCTTCAAGTCAGGGTAAAAATGGTCGAATACATTTTTATCGGGCTGTTTAACTGGCGAAGGACGCGAGCGATGTCGGTTTCTTTTACATGTAACGTCCTATCGGATCTTGACGACCACGATGATTTGACATCTCAATATGACTAAAGTGTAAACAAGTTAAGGGATACGGGTACTGTTATATGTAACGAGTCAATCCTAATGCGATCATTATATATTATGACAATGTTAACCGGTGGTTCTTCGTATATGAGATTGTATATTCCTGGGAAGTGAAGGTGCTAAAGTAAGCAATTTCAGTTAGCACTTGGAAGAAGGTTGGAAACGCTAAGGTTCAATGAACGGCGTTACAAAATAGAGAGTGATCGCTAATGTTGTATCGAGCTATCATGACACCAACAAACCCAACGTTGTCACGGTCAACACCTGCAATGTGCGACGGGAATGGAGCCGCTAAATTCTTGCGGGGCGTTTGGGGTCTAGCGATGCTGGAATAACAAATGTGATCATCAACGGAGAAGGAATACCAATTTCCTGTCGACTAAAGAACCTAACGCGAGAAAAGCATCGCCAGCATCACATAGAGTTTAGTTGTCTTCGTCTTAATTTTGTTGTAAGCTTGCTGCCTCCCTTTCCTTTGTTTAGTAATTTTCAATTAGCCTAGTGTGGTAAGCGGTAAGGTCCGCGGCAGTTTTTACCATCATCCATAGCTCACGGTTATAGATTCTAGGAAACACTGCGGTGTCGCTTGTACAACCCACAAATTGATGCTACAGATTTTCATTTATTAGAATTACTACCACTTCTCGAGTTCAATCGAGAGCTTTGCCGATCGGGTTGAAAAGGTTGGCGAAACCTGATATAGAACGACAAGTAAATAAAAGTATGGAATTAATTATGCTGTTTTTATGAGACAATGGTGACGCTTTTCTATGACGCGATGTCACGCTTCGGCACATGTGAAGTGATCTAGAGTGGCACCGACACAATTCGTTCCCTGCTAGGAACCGGCCGTCAGAAGCTATGCTTAATGGTCGTAGCAGACGTAGGAGTCGAAACATCTATTCTAACTGAGTTCAAAGTGGTTTCGTTACCCTGCAACCTATTCGACTGCTATTCTAATAGATTTCTAAACTCGTGAGTAATTGGACGGCATGGCCAACTAGTGAATATATCAAAGACAACTGCTTCTGATCTTAGCAGACCAACTTATCATATAGTTGAATAGGCTACCTTAACGGCTGTATATGGCACTTTTAAAATACTGATATCATTTAATTAAAAAAAGAGTCGATTCCTTTACGCCTGTAGTCACCGGGTCAGTAAAGCGTTCTATTCACTCCGCTATAGGTAACCTAGAATAAACATGCACTTCAATGCACAACTAAATACGCGCGACCGTAAACAAACAACGAGCTATCGTGCTAAAACAAATGTCAGTATTAAGAGCATGAAACAATGATCGAAAATTGCCAAAATTTGCAAAAGACGGGACGGTTCATCGGTTTCACGATGTAGACCTCAATACTGCAGCATTCATCAGTGCGTTCTACGGTATATTTCTGGCCCATTGTTATACCATTTGTACTCGTCTACATGAAATCAAAAAAAAAAAAAGAAGAAAAACTCCAGAAAAATTCGTATTGACGAACGTTTATCTGTTTCTAATTGACAGAGCTCCGTACAGAAGCTTGCAAACAGTATTCAGCTAGGGTAGTCCATGTAGAACTGAACGAAGCATATAGCAAGCCATTGTCCAAAATACACCCACTATGAGAGTAAAACATGCTCGTGATGACAATTTCATGAGCGTACTTAAAAAAGATCTTAACATACGAATTACCAGACCTGTCCTAAGTCAAAAACGTATAACGATGCAGTTAACTAGGTACGTCTCTATTACGTAACAGCAAAATATTTTTATTAGAAAATTGTGTAGAAATTCCAGAATGCGCTAAGAGTCACAGGCGCCATACTTCAGCAGGAAATTGAGCGTTCACTGAAGTATTAACGAAGCAAGCTTATTACCGAGGGAAGTTGCCTAAGGGCAGGAGGGCTTAACTTGTACCCGACAGATCGCGAGCCCCCAGCTTCATACTGATCCGCGCATGCTCCAGTACACTGGGCCAAGGGCAGGCGCATGTTTAGGTACACGCCCGGACAGAAACATGATATTTGTTGTAAGAACAAAAAAACTTGTTCTTTTATCTATTGAGGGTTTCGCGTCATACCAATATTGAAGATAAGGTCGCGCAGTTCATACTTTTGGTATGCCGACCGACATTTTATCCTCGATACCGAAGCTACTGACAATATCATTGCAGCGTCATATTAATTTTTTAACCGGTTTAAACATACACGGTGTTTACTTTGTCTAACTAATAACGAGATCACGTATAGTTGTCGTTCCCTTAACTCAATGAGAACTATACTCGAACAATTTGCACCGCAGATCTTTTGCCAAATTTGTTACACTGAAAATCCTTCTGGAACAAACTATTTCTACGCGCTTACGAGCCTCCATGCCCATATCGATAGCTAGGAACATGCTTATTATATGATATCATTATATGACGGATTCGTTTTAATAATTTAGTTGCGCTAAACACTCGGATTTACAATGAGCCCGTCGACATTAGTGTTCTTTCGTTCGAAGGCGACGTGGAGCCGCGTTCAAGCTCCTCGGACACTGGGTGTAGTCATACAAGTAACAAGTACGAAACAGAAATGCCTGAACTCAGATTGGAAAAATATTACTTACAGCGCCAAACTGAAAGAAGAACCATGTTGTTCTGTAGGCTTTTGAGGAGTCCTGCCTGCAGGACTTCTACGCAGCAGCAGTTCTAAGCAGTTGTCTGAGTGCCTGCTAATCTTTAGAGAATACAGTACCTTGTTCATAGTTTAGTTACAGTAACAACGAAGGTAATTACGATTTCCGTTTTCTAGATTTGTTCTTGATTTCGTTGTTAGAGTGTATTCACAAGCGTACTGGTCACTCAAAGCCCTAACACGATATCACAGATTTTGGCCCCATAATTTACAGGGTATTAGCACCCATTGGGTTGGTTATCCTGTCAACATTTTACGCTGTCCTGTCCCCAATTAAAGGCGATGTCGGAACGTCCCCAAATGATGAGCTTGGAATCGATCCTTCGTGATCACCTTCCCGAAGATAAGCTTCACGAAGTCGAAAGGATTCTTTATGGAAAAAAACCTGGGTAAGATTTTATTCGTTTGTTTTAACCTATTTGCCGATTGAATTACATTGATTGGTCAATTAAATTTAAATCTGGCTAGTTGGATCTAGCTATTTTTTCAATTGGCTTGTTAATGCGCTACTAATCGTAGCCGGTTGTATTTCACATATTTTAGTCATATTGAAGGTGATAAGCAGATTTTTGTATAAACAACTATAGAACCTTAAACCCGCCGCGTGGCGTAACTTCTACGTAGCGTTTCATTGTAATAACTAGTCAATCTGGTTTTTAGAGAACTGACCATTCCAGAGTCTGCAAAGAGTCTGGCAGAACAAAATGATTTCGAGATCGCTGCTTATTCCATGCACGCCGCCAATGAGGATAGGTGCGAAATTTTTACCGTCATAGTTACAGTATTATTGAAATGTTCATCGTTTATGTTACTGCTATGGTTAACAGAACGTAGGGACGGATTGATTTAATGGTCATCGTTTAAGAAAATACCCACTGTATTCCTATGCTATACTCCGTTAAATCTCAAGAATATTTTTGTTGATACTAACAGCTTACGATATTCAACTAATAGTCCTCAACGTATTGGCTCGTCGAGACTTATATACGAGTATTGGTAAATATTGATAACACCTAGTGGGACTAGGCAAACAACTTTATCACTACTACATAAAGCATCCACTAGTGCAGGATACAATTGGAGTACGCTGTATTGTTTTACAAAGAAAAATTGAACGTTCCTTCTGTAAGGATAAATGGTTAAATAATAATAAATATAAAATAGCTATGTAGATAGACCCTAAATGATCAACTGCGTCTTTACTCTGACTTCTGACCGTCCCATCCCTATCCTCCCCTGTAGCAGAGTAAAGGTGGCGCCCTCTCTAGAGCGTTTAGAGAAGTATATAAGCGACAAACAGCAGATGTTTCTATTCGTATTTAGCGTATCAGGTTTATTGATAACGAAATTTCACTATCGTAAACATTTCATTAAACATAAATATTTTTATGTTTTTAGTCGCGCACCTCGTCGCGTACGTATAGCTGTCATACAAAACAAAATTCAGGTGCCGACGGACCAGCCATTGTCTGCGCAGCGGAACGCAATTTTGGATCGTATCGAGATCTTCACGGCTGCTGCCGCGCTTTGCGGAACCAATGTTATCTGCTATCAGGAGGCATTCCGTACGTATTTCATTCATGGTACCAACGCGACCTCATTATAATGTCGAGTCGGGCTATACATGATTGATTTGCTAACAAAGATACCGGAAAGCCGATAAAGCTAATTGTTTGCTATATTCTCGCCAAAAATGTGTTTTTTTGAGGTTCATTAACTTAAAGATTGATAGATACGTCGACAGCAAACTTTGTCGTGAGACGACGACCTTTTTAAGAATTGCGGAACATACCTATTTACGCAGTTCTCAGTATCTACTGAAGATCATTGAACGTACCGTCAGTACAGAGATCCGCAAAAGTACAACGCATAGCCTTTGAGAGCTATTAGGAAACGACGCTAAACTGTAAAGTGAAGGCGCACATTGGTCCCTCTGTTCCAGCATTCATTCTCTGTATATGAACCTCTAGAATGTGAGCTTTATAAATCTAATAAACCTTCAGAAGAGACCAGCCTGCTGTAAGAACTAAAATACCATCACTGAAGAAATGCCTATGTATAACGACCTGAGCCAACGTTGCACTGCCTTAGCCTAAGAGCGCTCGAATTATAGACGCGAGATATATTTGCCTGATTTCTGTATCCATCGCGAGAGCTTAGGCTTCACAGAAACGCCAATGTATAGAGCGCTCACGTTAACAGTAGAAATAAGGGAAGAGGCAAATGCATATGTGTCAGTGACTTTGTAAGCACAAAGGGACTTCAAGTTGCAAATGTTTCTTCGTCTATTTAAATAGTTAGTTACAATATCATTCTTATTCTCCTTCTTTTGTTCTGTCGTGTGTACAGTACAGTGTATTATATATAGATATATAATAGGATACTCAAGCTTCGACCCGAATCCAAACGACCCCGAAATGTCAATCTAAATAATTAACAACACTTCCAAAAAAAACTTATTAAATAATAAGACCTAATTGTCATTTCAGCGATGCCATTTGCATTTTGTACTCGTGAAAAATTACCATGGTGTGAATTTGCTGAAAGTGCTGAAGATGGCCCTACCGTCAAGCGATGCCAGACCCTAGCACAAAGGTATATGTCGCACTGCTCTATGTGGAAATACGATTCAGAAGAATCGATCTATGTGACCACCTTACACAAAGTTAACGTAGGCTCAAAAATAGACTATTGTTGAGTAGTAAAGAAAAAAAAACGAGACTATATCTGACGTAAGGACGATTTATTTAACCCCGAAGATGATCCTAAATGATTCAGTAAATATTATCAGCACAGCGTCTTGAAACCTTCGATGTACGTGAAATGCCGTATTGTTACTGAGCTTTATTATTATGTTGCGTCGCAGGCTCTGTTATAGCACAGAAAATGATAGTATAGTAGAACACGAGATCCAGTTGGTGGCGGTCGCTATTTGAACGGTCCTACTCGTTCGTTATTAGACTAACAAAGTATTGAACGATGGTGATCGCTTCAGACATAACATGGTTGTCATTGCGCCGATTCTTGAGCGCGACGAACAAGATGTGATCTGGAATACTGCGGTGGTCATATCGAATTCGGGCGCGGTACTCGGGAAGTCGCGTAAGAACCATATTCCTCGGATTGGGGATTTCAACGAGGTACGCAGTAGCTAGTAGTATCGTTTGACTTTTTGGACCCATCCATGTCGAGCGTTCCACTGATATAATATAATAAGCCCAGACAATGGCCAGATAATGGTCACAAGATGAGAGTAGCAATAAGAGACTATATGATATGGTAACACGAAGGCGCAACTATTGTTCGGCTAGCTGGACTTTAAACAAAGTCACATTATTATATTGACCTGGTGTTATTTAGCAAGCTAAATGACTATGATACATTAGCAAATGAAAGTTAAATAATTGTTTACATCTTTTGTTATCTACGACTATAGGCCGACGACTATAGGCCGATTAAGTCCCATTAGGAAATAGAGAATTTAGATACAAGAATACAGTTTATACGATACAAAGAAAATCAGACTCCAGCGAAAATAGAAGCACGTGTCGTCTATTTGGAACATAATTTGCACAACTATTACCACCTATATCATATTAGCTACACCGTACTGCATCAATGGCACCGCAGACCGTCGCCAAAGAGCAGAAGGGTCTATGATTGCCGTGACTTCCTCTGCTGAAGGTCTCGAGGTCTAATCGCGTTCAGAATTGCGTATATATATATATATATATATATTATATACATATATATATATATATAAGATAGTGCGTCCCGAAGTACTGCCCAGCATGAAGAACGTCTACTGGAGAGCTGATTTGCTTCTCACAGACTCCATTGTTTTTCAGTCCACGTATTACATGGAATCCCGCCTTGGACACCCAGTATTCCAGACAGCGTTTGGCAGAATTGCCATCAACATCTGCTATGGCCGACATCATCCTCTTAACTGGTTGGCTTTTGCTCTTCACGGCGCAGACATTGTGTTCAACCCCTCCGCGACCGTCGACGGCCTCAGCGAAGCTATCTGGCCAATTGAAGCCCGCTGTGCTGCCGTGGCTAATTCTTACTTCACCGCCGCTATTAACCGTGTTGGAACGGTAAACTGCAAAAACAATTATCATCATTCCAGATTCCTATAACTGGAACAACTTTTGCTTGCACGCTTCATTCTACACCTTATTCAACCTTGCTCCGATTTTGCTAGAACGAACAGCTCTGCTTTGGATTAGCATAATCATAACTTGCAATTATACATCAAATAACGTACCTTGTGCAGACAGCTTGTGTAGTACGACCCTTTGGCGGGACTCAAAAAAACCCAGAGCCACCATAGATAC
Source organism: Varroa jacobsoni (assembly GCF_002532875.2). Taxonomy (NCBI): domain Eukaryota; kingdom Metazoa; phylum Arthropoda; class Arachnida; order Mesostigmata; family Varroidae; genus Varroa; species Varroa jacobsoni. The sequence goes on from NW_019214485.1 coordinate 80,119, forward strand.
ATATGTTATTTGCTCATGATTTTAGGAGATTTTTCCAACTGAATTTACCTCGGGTGACGGTAAGCCAGCCCACAAAGCATTTGGTTATTTCTACGGATCAAGCTACGTCGCCGGGCCAGACGGATCGCGCACTCCGGTATGTTTAAACAAAAAAAAAAACAAATTCAAGTCTGCCCTTTTATTATAATTAACAAACATTTAGCTAAGACCCTAGCTACATGAGTATGGTGATAGAATTTCTCTAACGCAGGCATTTATGCCTCAGTTAAATTAGCATTAGTAAACAACGATTAGTATTGACTCTTTTTTTATCATACTGTGGTCGTAATAGGGCCTGAGCCGTACTCGTGAAGGCGTGCTCGTTACCGAAGTTGACCTGAACCTCAATCGGCAAATACGCGATCTCTGGGGATTTCGGGTAAGCAAGTGTTTAACTCATTTGGCCTAATATATTTTCCTTCACTGGTGAGCATATGCATTTGGCGAACATTTGTAGCCCGCGTTAATTTGTATGTCGTACAGGAAGTTTTCAATAGTCCAAGAAATAAAGCATAGCCACTGTGGCAGAGTTGCTAAAATTTTCCATTTGTACATAATCAGCTTCTGGACAAACCAGTGTTATCACTGATAAACCGTTGGTCCTATTGTCATTCGAAGATTGATCTTCCGAAAATAAAATTTACCATTGAATGAATGAATTATATTCTCTTATTACAGATGACTCAACGTTTGGACATGTACGCCGATGTGCTGAGTTGGGCGTCACAACCTCATTTCAATCCTGAGACGCGTCAGATCATTATAGATCCCACTGTTGGCTCCAACTGATAGAAGCCGTTCAGCTTTCTGCTACCGATGAAACAGAATAGTTAGGAGCGTGTCTTGGTTGAGCGGTTCGTTCACAAACTGAATCAAGGCTAAACAAGGGTTTTCTATTCTTTCAGATAACGTTGCGTGTAATGATAGGTCACATCATATAACAGTGACCCTATGCGTAGGGTACAATGCATTCGTTGTATGATAGATACATGCATATCGTTTACAAGGATGAGGAAAGTACTTAGCTATTTTTTACTGTGCAACAATGGCCACTTGGTCTTGTGGGGGATGAATCGACTACGTTTATCGGATATTACTGGGTATTGCTCAATGTAGCGTTAGTCGAATGCATTATTCTCTAGGAAAAAAAAACAACAATAATAATAAAGCCGTCATAGAAAGTTGAATTACATTTACACATGAACATATCGATACGATGTATCCGGATCAGGTTTTTTTTCTTAAAATGTTGAAAATTTTAAATTTAAATCATCTGAAATAAATTCTTAGTTAATTCCTGAAAGATCTTCGAGTAATTTCGTTTCTGCTAGAGAGTCATGTGGTACCTTTGCTATTTTTTTCACTGTGTAACATTGTGCTGTATGGTCTTGGTGATATTCTGGCTGTATAGTTCCACATGTGTACACCTGCACAGCAACAATGTTATGTGTCCAAAATAGAATTTCTGGATAGTCAGACTGAAACTAATGGACTAAAAATGGTACACCGATTATTCATAGATAGTAATTATGCGGAAAGGAACTTCATCCATTCTATTATAATGCATTACTATAGCTTTGGAGCGACAGGAAAAATATAGGGCTGTTTCGCCAACTTTTCACAAATATTATTATCATGTTTGGACCAAGCGGCTTTAATGACTAGGTATTGGGAGTTTCAGAGTGACGATTAGGGACTGTTTCTGCTTATTCCGATATTTTGATGCATTTTGATAGCTTGTTACTACTGTGTGTTTATTTCATTGATTTGTAATAGTTAGCAATCGATACATTAAGTTCTATAAAACGTTTCATGAAAAGTTTCAAATTTTACATCGCAGTTTGCCGTCAGGCATTGTTCGAGACAACTAGCCCCCGAATACGAACACTCGTCGCAATGACGCATGCTCGCCCTTAACGTTATATGCTAAATGGACGTATAAGCTCGTGGCTAAAAAAGGTAACAAAGTAATACTACAGCAAGAGCTCTTCCTATTCATGAAGAACATGTGAGGGAGGTAATGTAAAATTCAAGTGTAGAAAGTTCTGACGCCATCTCAAGTAATGCAATTTGACCGCAAAATTTTTCAGACCTATGTGAGCCCTTTTCTGGAACCCGATCAGAGAAAAAACTACAAATTACATATGAAGTAAAGACTGTAGCTATAACTGAGCCAAGATCAAAAAAGTTCAACCTACGAAAAAGCGGCATTAGGACTTTACCGAATTTTCAACGGACCGTGCAAAAAATTCTAAAGCCATGAAGTGTCTTACTTCACACTGGCGAGATCATGCACACATGTCATTTTAATCGAACTCGGAGAGTCAATATTAAACTGAATTTTAGGAATGATTAACTTCACGCTGTCCAACTTAAATGCACAACTAGCTATTTAAAATCAGAGCTCTGGTGTGACAAAACCACAAAGGCCTAATTCACTGGTCCTGAAATTGGCCGATTCATTAGGTATTCATCGGAGATCAACACGAATGCGCATAAAAACCTAACTAATCGTTGGAAAGACCTCATCCGACGACCCATAAGCGAAATGCTCCTCGCCATTCAAATGCGGTGATGGCTTTCGGATGAATACTTGCAACAGAGACGCACCTCTACTGAGTCGAACGTTAGTCGTAAATCCTCGAGAAAGAGCGCCGTCACTACTATATTCAGAGATAGATGTGGCAAAGCTCGATCTAGACACGCTGGCAAACAAGCAAGTAAAGCTCAGCTAATCCGTAATGCAATGAAAAAGAATACTGAGATACGGGGCGCGGTGCTATGACGTCTGTCGATTTGAAATTTCCTACGAGATTATACCTGTTCAATAGACTTTCAGTCTAATCAGGAACAACCCTCTCTCTCCTGAAATGCGGAACAGCGGTAACAGTAATTAGAAAAAAACGTACACTACAGTGCAATGCTATTACGGGTATCCGGTTATTTGTTGACCTTAGATTACTTTGCATCTGGATAAGTTACGTTTAATCAAATGAGGCATAACGGAAGCTTAATAAGAAACTAAATGAAAATGCAGAAGAGGAAGACAGATCATCGTATATAGATTCACTGCATCCTTGCCATGCTAGCGACATGACGCAAGCGACAAATTACAAATCGAGGGCCTCAGGTATTTTAGCACGCTTTTTTTTTCAACCGTAGCTAATAAATGAGGTGCGGGCTTGCATCTCACTAACGCTTTCCTATTGATCTGATCGAGTCGTCTTCTTTCTTCAACCCTATAGGGTTCGTACCCCGCAAAATGGGCTACTAGAAAATTTAGAAGACTGGCGAAAGTTCTGTAGAGGTCTCTGCGCGTATGAGCGTATCTAGCATATGCTAATACGTGCAACGTATCTAGTGTGAAACGCGAGGCAAAGAAGAACTGCGGTTAGGATGATACCTTGTTGGCCATCGAATGTATTTACTTAAATTGGGCTTAGAAAATATGCCAAGCGTTGTCTTCCACTTGAAGAGACAGTCTGATGCTTACTGTTGAACCTTTGTCCCGTTTAATCATCTGTGTGTGTACAAAAGCCAGCGGAAAGTGAAACGCGTGCTGCGGACGGTCTTCAGCCTTGGCTAGTTCGTGTTCTGCCGTAGTTAGTTTCTCTCGTTACGAACATGGTTGAACCTTATGAGAGCTCGGATTCTAGAGCTTCACACAGACACAACATTAAAAAGCTTTCGCAACGTTACATCCTGTGAACTTGTGAAGTTGTCCGTAATTATCCGACGTAACATGGAGTTATTTTTGGAATATCGAATCAAACCAGTAAAAACAGCAATACAGAAGGTGAAACTAAAAGTCCAATTCCTGATCTACGAGCTTCTATTTGTGTTAAAATTCTATAAACACGTTTCACGAACTGTGGCACAAGTGCTTCTCACTTCTATTGGAATAACCTTTACGAAGACAAACAAGATCTGACAAGTTTATTTGCTCGCTCTTTTTATTTTATTTATTACTCGATAGTTAGACAAAAAACAGCAAAGTATGGCTCTCGACCAGCACAGGATGGATTGTAACCACTGCCGCAAATGAGCGATCTATTCAGGACTAGGTTAGAATTGACATTTAGGCACACTCGGTCACATTATCTTAGTTGAAAGTATGTGCTCCTGTGAAATTTGGTATATTAATGTCACATAAAAGTTAAATATTTTGGTCTTTATTTTAGCTTAATCCATATTAAGCGAAGATTTAGACGAATAATACGAAAAGTCTAACTTGGATAACTTTATTACGTTGCGTTATATGGTTAGAGATATTGTAATTACACAAATCCGAGAACTGTCCACGTGTATAACTCGTACTGTGTGTTTCGGTTAGTATAGGACGCACTTAGTAGCACTCCCCACTCCGAAATGAATGCGTCACCAATTTTTGCTATTAAGGACCTTCTATGTATATGCTATGGCCCGCACCCGTCGACAGAATTTTAAGGTAATGCCTTAAGCGGCTTCCAGCGTAGGTGAGGTCACTAAAATTATCATATAATAAAACAATTATTTAAAGAACGTTCGGAAATCGCGGTGTAACTAAGTTGCATTTGGGACCAGGACAATTTTCCAGGATGAAAAAATTACTCGACAAAGAATCGGAACCGGAGTTCGAACCGTGCTGTTCAGTCCTACATTTAGAAGTATGGTAATGCTGAATGGTTGTTTTGCACGTCGGTTCGACTAATTTTGAAGAAGGTTTATGCCTTTCCGAGTACATATGTTTGTATGTGATTTAGCTATGCATGTTTTCATCCGTTGTATTGGTCCTTAGTCCCTACAAACTCAATATACACACAGCTGTGGCCTTTTCGTGACTGGGGAAAATATTTCGATCTGTCTGAAAAATCCTTCTATCTATTCTTATAAATCCGCGCTAAGCAAATACTAACTAGTTTAGGATATTGACGAGGTTAAATCTCGTACGTTTAGGGAATGTTAAGGTTAGAATAAATTGAATATTTTGAAAATGTTAAATAAAGTATTAGTTGATTTCCATAGATTTGATGTCAGATAATTGAGCACTTTGTAGGTTCACCCTTTGGTAAGTATGTGTCACCTTGAAGCAAGAATAATACTGTCTTACAATGTGTATTAAAATTATAAATGAATTTCCCGCTTCTTCTCCCTGCTTAAATGTTTACATATTTGTAAACAAAATAATGTAATTCATGTTCAAATCGAAGTACTGCCGGGACAAGCTCATCGACTACAGACTACACACCGCTTTTTCTTATTTCGATACTCTAAGTCTACTATTATAAGTGCATTTATCTTACTGATATGTAATTGTAGGAATCGAAATATGTTATTTCTACAGAGTGCTGCACATATTTTTACAGCGTTATAGTTACCGTAAGGTATTGCCTCAGACCATTTATTTACGGCACGACAATAAGACGTTTGCCTTATATAATTAAGGACATATGGGGTTGAACAGTGAAAAAGTGATGTCATACGTAAAGGGTACGGCAGTGGTACTCAGTCAATTTTATTGCCATATAGTTTAACGTAATGCCAACTTCACAAGAAGGTCCATTTATGGCTACAAAATAAGATCACTTGTATAAAACAGCTCAATATTTACACATATTAGGGACAGTTTGGCTGGCTTCGGACGCTTCAGGCGCGCACCTGTTCCTTACATTAAGGCGACTGATTTTGTTAATGGGCAGGGTCAAAAGGTCCGCTGTGACGAGTTCGCGACGTCACTTAAATGTTTAAAAAATTTGAAGTGAATAAACACGTTACTAAAACAGTCCCAAATTAACGAATGTGTATCAAGTATGTCTTTCGACAGTGATTTTGATAGATCTTCTAGAAGCGGCTAAAACAGTCAAAAGCTGGCCAGGCAACTGTATCTTAACTGGTCTATGCGGTAGCGGAGATCTGGTCGAAAGAGCTAAGGTCACTGATAGCTCAAGGCGTTTAAACGCATTGTCTGAGGATAAATTTATTAGCCCACATATTACAATGAACTGTTGTCGTCTCGCCCTACCATTAGTCAGCGAACGTTGGGCGTATTTAGCGATAAAATCGATCGTTTTCAGTACAATATTGTGGTCATCTGACAGAAGGCTTACATGCCAAAAGCCGCAGGAAACTGCATAGGGTATATGGCCGCTTGGCCATTTAATTAGGTTTCTCTTTTTAAATATTTATTAGTATTAATATGGTCTTAGGCCTGGAAAATCAAACAGTGGCCCTAGGCTTCTACCCGTCAAGAATTTGTTGAACACAAATTGTGGGTTTGTAGTTTTATCATTGGTAATGTTACGTACAATTACAATGTACTTCTAAAGATCTAGTGATACTTATGGGAACGCAGTTAATCTCAATGGAGTACCCTAATAACAATTGTTTATAATGTAGTAATTGAGATGTAGTCTGTGCTGTGTACAGTGTTTATTTAGTATATACAAAATGTATATTTTAAAGCGAATAGGGCTCATATAAACTTTTCAGGGTTGAAAGTAGTTCTTTGCATAGTAGTCCGTGTTTCGTATGGGAAAGAGGTTAAAATTGTTTGCATATATATGGTCCTCCGTTTTTTCATAATGTAGAACGTCATAACCTGGGGTTCTTTGACTTCCTTCGGAATCCGCGTATTTATCCGATATAAATACGGCATCCAGTAATGAAAATGCTCGAGCGGCCTAAAAAAACATATGGCGAGTCAGCGAACGATCTGCTAATGTCATGATTAATTCTAAGTCAGGATTTCCGATTACTCTAATCAGACTCAAGTTTGACATATCTATAGCAGTTAAAGGTTGATAAGCAATATGGTGTTTAGTGTCAGGTATCCCGAACACAGGTAACTAACTAGAGGTACGCAAAATCCTATATATATCTATATATAGATCGTTTTTGTCAGCTACTTTAAACGCAGCTCCCATAATGTTTATACTTTTTGAGGGTGGGCTTCGCAGGACAAGAGCACTCTTTTTCTGAAGTAAACTCTAAGGAGACAAATAAAGGCATAGTGTTTTGCCCTATTCTGTACTCACTAGTTTGGCTCTAGAATTTCCGAGTTCATAAATCAAATGTACAACGCTTTATTGAAACATAGCTTAAAAAGCGCTCGTATTTTTATATCTAAAAATTCAAACCTTATTTTACTATACATTGCTTGTCATCCATTAAAGTATAACCGTTACTATGTGCTAAATAAGAGGACGAAACTCTTTAAATACTGAGTGGTTGAAACAGTATCACAAGGAACAACTGCAAATATCAACAAACGATCGGCCCTAGTGTTTTCGTGTTAATCGAATAGAGGTTCGTAACAACGCATCGACTGGAGTAAAATAACTCTCTAAGTACCGACCCTCAACTCCGTATTTAACTGACAATACGGGGCCAATTTGCCCCGATAGTGGCATTCAGACTGTGATTAATACTGGTATTTTCGTTTCGATATTTCAAATGTGTCAAACAGATATTTCCCCTTCTAAAGAAAAACCACATTTTCCTACTTATTTCGCATTATGTTAACAACCGGCACCGCAATCTTCCGACTAGGGAATAAGTGCTAGGGACTAGGGAATATACAGCAAAGAAACTGAGAAAATAAAGCAGGCTTTACAAATACGTCTTTCCAGCCTTCCCAAAATGTCTTGCAAGGAATCTTAGGTTAAATCACATAGGCGGTTCCAAAAGGCTGTCGGCCCAACACCGAAATAAGTTATCGTTGTCATATCGCGTCTTAATTTCCTCCACGTAAGTCAATACGCGTTGTCAAGAAAGGCTCTCATTCTGTTAATTCGCCCAAACAGTGGCAGGCATCTTGGTTTGCAAAATACGCATTGATAACAAATCTTTGTCCTCCAAACAAAACTTCGAGCTTAACATGCAGGAAATGTCGTTGGACACCAGATCTGGTCATTCAGGCGGATAGAGGGTCAACCCACGAGCCAGTTTGTGCGCAGAAGCAGCATCCAACGCGCAGTTAACTTTTTTATGTCTAACCTTTTAATCATTATATGAAGACATGATGCCCACAGTTTCTACTGTTTCTCTAAGCCTAGCTTGAGAGTCGTCCAGCACTATCAAGTAAACTTGTTCTGTGTGATCGGTAGTAATTGCACACGATCATCGCCAACCAAGCTAATGCAATTACCTTTAAATTTATTATCGGAAGTTCATTGTGGCCCATGACGGCGGAGTATCCCCGTAAACAGCGCCTATCTCGGATCTAATACATTCTGTATGTAAGTAGCTGTGTTCTTTCTCAAATGCGAAACATTTAATGGCAGTTCAATGGTCAATGTTTTCCATTCTTTACAGAAACACTAACATCCATAGACACAAACGAGTGTCAAACAACGGCCCAGCGCCCAATATGGCAAAGCTTTCACAAGTATTTTTCAACGCATGTGTAATTATATTATTAGGATCTTCTCGACGGGTAACGCGCCTTATTGTTAAGACTTTAGCTCGTGGCTTCTGTGAAGTCGAATTTCTAATTCGCTCTCCGATTGGGTTTTCAGATACTCGTTTACTAATCAGCCAGTAGCCGTCGTTGTACAATAATAGTACCTGCTTCTGAAGAACAATCAGTTTTACAATCCTCATGTGGCCCTATAATTAAAAAAATACGTCACGCTAATGACGGAACTCCGTTAGACCCGTACCGCCTTTATTAATCACTGCTGGCGTGTAACGAACACCTTTTATGGTCTTCCTAATTTAAACTACAATAAAAACATAGCGTTGGCGTAGCCATTTGAAGCTTCCAGGCAGTGACTAATTAGTAGGTCCTCCAATGCTCATGACAACCTTGTAGGAATACTGAATGGCAGATCGTATTTTCCAAATTATAGCTGCCAGGAATGAGAAAATACGCGACATTCGCTGTCTCGACTGGGGCACATTTCTGTAACCTGTCCTTTGTCGCTGCGAGGCAAAACCCCATGCGCGTATAGTTTCCTGTTCCTACGTGTCGATTGCTACAAAAATGAATTCTATGTCTTAGGGCTTAAAATCTCAGTGAGCGCATCTAGGGTCTAAAGGCAAGCTAGCTTTAGTTAAATCTGTATTTGTGCGTATTTGAGAGCAGTTAGCTGTTGTAGCAGCGGTCGTCGTTGATTGTTATCGCCTAACCTGCCCGATGAGACAGGGCAAATGTGAAGTCATACGTGTCGACTTGTTGTTTAACGAATCACTGCGCTGGCCATAAACGATGCTCGTACGACGTGTCCCTAACTTAGTTCTTAACGAAGGGGGGCACTTTGAACGATGCGAAGCGTCACTTCAATTTTTCTTCTATGCCCCTTTCGCCGTTGCTTGTTGGCACATTGTGTCTTCTAATTTTGCTAGATTTTGTCTTTGATTTATATGCGTTCTATCTAGTGAGCAGATTCCTTTGCCAGGACCCTAGCAGGGTAACGGCGCTACCCTCGGGGGCACTCGACGTTATTAAACGTTATAATAGCAAGTTGCGGTTTTCACCACTGGCATTTCTGTCTAATGGGTTGTTTTTTGTTGCCCGTTCTCGTCAAGTTCAAGGAAAAACGTTACCAGATTCTCTCAATGTCCGTGTGACTAATTGGAACTGAATATGATAGATCGAGATACGAAGCAGGTTTCTAGCTGCTTTCGAAGACAGCTTTTTATGGCATTTTTCTAGCACCACATTGAAAAACAGCCATAACAAGTCTGAACAAATAAGATACGATAGGATAGTGAGCATGTACAGATTTCGGCTTCACAATATGCTTTATATTCAAAAGCACATTTAAGTTGCCCATAAGAAAAGAAAGTTGTGCTTGCCAGCCACTCCAGTAACACCTAAAAAAAAGTGGATCTATAACTGATAAGGCCATATGTCGTGTACATTTTAAAAATAACAATCGCAAACTATCGAAATAGAGCCAGCAAGGGGTAACTGCCGCTGTGGTCATAGATTTTGATCCCGTGTTACTTACGGCACTGGCAGCTGTTGAATGCGTTTTTCAAGTTATATATCGAGAAATCTGATAACTTAAATAAAAATGTCTTTTTTTAATTATGTACCTATGAAACGGTTTGCAGATTAATAGAAGCAAGAGAACATGCCAACATTGATCTTGTTTTAATTTTTTCAATGTTTGTTTTTATTTTTCCCCTTAGTTATATGGGTACGAGATCGTAGAATCGAAATCAATACAAATACTAATATTACAAAATCAATGTCAACAGGATCGAAAGATTACGAAAACAAATCGAGCCCGATACTACTCAAAAAGGGTACTGTTACAAAATGAAACAAATGAAATTAGTAAAAAACGTAGAAATAGCTGAGTTCAGTGTGACACAACAGGACATAAAGGAACAACAATTAGGAGCACCAAATACGTCTAATTTTTTGATGTCAGGGCCAAGTTTAAGTCACAAAGCTTAAAGCTAAATAAAAAGGCACAAGCAACGGTTGCCCGGTACAAATCACATCTAGCCAGTAATATTCTTATAGATAGAGACGTTCGACGTAGCCGATAGACAGACGTGAGATTTTTCAATTTCAGTACAGCGTCAGCAAAGACAAAACAGGGTGTCAAGCAAAATCGAAACTCGTAAGGGGCTTTAAAACGTATGCTGAAATCGAGCGCCTTCAAGCCGGTTTATCGATCTGCGTAACCTAAAGCTTATTACTACTTACAGGACAAGAGCGCAATACAAGGCACTATAGTCCGTACGCAAGCCTGTTTCTCTGAGCTGTAAATATTGGTTGGCAACTCACATGGCAGGAAATTGTCATCTTGTTGAACCACACATAAGTTTTTTCCATTTTTTGTTGGCAACAATATTTTTTGCTGAACTTACTTGTGTCAACATCTGATTCGTAATTAAGCACATCAGTAGCAAACGTCTGACACGCTTCTATTTCGGAGATTATTTTTCACCCTATTAGGCTAGATAGCTCCGAATTACGATAACATTTTTATCCCAGTTTCTCCCAGCCATCCTCCGTAAGATCTACGTGTTATCTGTTTGAGCGAAACATACAAATGTTTTTACACCAAATATACATATATGTGCATCTTGTCTTTTTTAGTTTGACATATTACTTTATCTAATCTATGACTAAAATTGTTAGACGATATGGCTAATTAATGTACGCATGAAAGTCACGGTACTGATTTAAAGAGCATATGCCCTTCACATTTTATCTGACCCTTTTTGTTGGGCGTATCTGAATGCATCTGTTTTACTTCTATAATCACATTTAATCTCTACCGTAATTGCCAAAGTATTTTACCAGGCATTTGAATTTTCGCGGCATTTATCGGAATGAGAGCTACGGTCTTAATGTCTGTCCGCCTTGGTCAACTTCAGTTCAAAGAGCCAATGTTATACGGATCGATATATTGTCAAATCTATAGAAATCGCAAAAATGATTATCAGTCCCGCAAATCAATATCCAATGAACTTTTTGCGCGTATTGCATTTATTTATAGTTCATCAAGTTCACACCTTATGCTAAAGTGCCTAGTATGCTAGTAGGCTGTTGTAAGCGGATAAAATAAACGCCGAAATTAAATAAATACTTAATAAAATCTAATTTAGAAACTTCTGGGTGAAACTCGGTCGAGTTTACTCCGAGAAAGGCGAGTTCAGAAAAACGGGGTCTTAAGTTTTTACTAACCTTATATATATACATCTATGTAAATATACAATACTATAATAATAGTCCGCTCCTCGTTTTGTATGTCTCATAACGCCTTGTGCACGTTTCCCTAAACGCTAGTCGCGCTTATTAATTTTCCATAATAGGCGGAATATCAAGTTTTGATTTCATGCTCTTTAACATACACTTTTGTTTTAATATAATAGCCCACTAAATCAAATGTAAAACAAAAAGGTTTAAAGAAGTTTTTTTTAAAGGAAAGTTTGATTTACTAGAGAAAAATCAGAGGAAGACTAAGCTCGAATTCCAAGACCAAGTTTAAAAAAGGAAGTTCGACAAGTGCAAAAAAAAAAAATGTTGCTCTATTTGAGGGCGTCAATTAAAGTTCTCCGTTCCATAACGGGAATCGTTTAGCTCTTCAATGCAAAATCGTGTTCAGCTTATCAGTGGTCCCTACAACTGCGAATGTAGAGAACGGTACGATTAACGCAGAGACGAACAAACGTATCCACAGTGTGCCAACGGACTGCGCATTGAGCGACGTCTCGTACGTGTCGTAGTAGCCAATCAAAGGGATCGTGACAACTTCTGAGACCAAATACTTGATTCCAGTGGGGCTAGCATGAAGCAGCCCGACACCAAATAACCCATTCACTTCGTTTTCCTTAGTGAAATGTTTTAAAGACCGGGTAACATTGGGAGGTGTGAACCATATGAGCAGAGTTATGATTGATGCAGCTAATTCATTCCTGAATGCTCGACTTTTTGTCACTTTAACCACTAATTAGGCTTGAGTGAAGGTTTCGTCGTTATTCGTAGGTCAGGCTGAAGTATTCAACACTTCGCTAAGCATGCGCTGCACATCAATTTCTAGGAATAAGCCTTCTGGTTATTTTTCTTCTTGTTATGAAAATGAAACAAGGAAAATTTAATTTTCTTATCTATCCTCGGATTTGCTTTTTCTGCGTCCTTTGCTCGTACGAACGGCAGCACCCAAAAAGTGACCTGATTAGCTGAGAGCCTAGATAAACTGGACAAGGGGGTTTGTACTTAGAAAGATTTTTGAAACCTAGATTACAGCAGTTAAGCGCAGGCATTACAGAGAGGATAAACAAGACAAAGTAGATCATAGTTGGCAATTGATTAGAGTAACATATATTAACAGATGTGAAAATAATCTTTTTTATATCGACTATCAAAATCATGTGAGTCTTTGTAATGTAACTTTAAGTTGGGAAGTTTTTTCCATGCATCTTAACAGTCAATGTGCTATCATGATCTCTGCCTGATTGGCAGTGAAGACGTCTAACACAACTGTACAATTTAACGTGTTTTAATGCGTGACAAACAGTACAGTGCGGTCAAGATTACCTTGAGGACGCCGGAAATGGTCTTTGTCCTATATTGTCTAAGAAACTACGTATTGAAACCCAAGTTGGAATATTAGCTCTATTACATCTTGGAAGATCCACCTCCCGCTATCAAGGCATCGTCAACGGAAAAATGCTTTTGAACGTTCAGTCTACAATTTGCTGTCGGCAGACGCGGCACTCGCGCAATTCAGAAGTAAGTGTTCTAAGTAGAGTTTTTGGCAGTTTCCTGCGCTTCGTTGCTTTTTGTCAGTGCTTTAATAATGAATATTCTGTTTGCAGTTTGACCTACGCTAAAATAGACATTCAGCCTTCTAATTTGTTTAGTGTTTTCATAAACTTGGTTTGATGAGCTAATATATCATTGAATATAGCTATTATAGAAACCGTTTTAGCATTAGACTAGTAATCCGTAATCTGCCTCGGGATATTGACGGGCTGGTCTTTGACAAACTCTAAGCCGTGAGCTGATATTCATAAATATAGTACATAGAGTGCATTACAGCTGACGATGGTAACAGTTATCAGTGATATTAACTAGTTTAGCAGTATTGCAGAAATATACAGGGTGCTCAATATTATCCTACTGACATTTTTTTTCTATGAAGTTATTCAACCGAAAAGAAGTATATATACATATATATATTCATACTGCTATTGCATGATTGATAGTCAGTTTGATAGAAACTAAGGCATGCTCATAGATCACAAAACACAGTTATCTATAAACCAAACTAAAAACGAGATCTATTAAACTATTGCATTATTACGTATGCTAGTATACTCGTACAGAGCGTGATGATCTGCAAACCAAAATTATCGTCTTCTCTACGTGAGCCATTTGCAAGTACATTGAACAGATCGGTGGTTTCGTCCATACTATTCATACTTTTCACGTTTCTCAGAATATCTTTTATGTGAGGATTTTCAAAAACAGGGAAGTAATCCAGTCAGCAGTAGCTTTGTGACAAGCATCGTTTCTAAGCTTTTTTTTCTAGAACTCTTTTGTTGGGGAAAGAATCAAATGACATTGCCCATGGACTCTTGTAACCTCTGTGGGCTACCTTTAGGGGTAAGTGTTTCCTTAAATATTGAAATCATAGGCTTTATAACTTATAGTTGATGCCGTTTGGAATGGCTTGTTCATTAGCTTTTAAAAAAAAAAACACACAAAAAAAAGGTAAGGCAGCTACCTTACGGTATATTCAAATTGAAGGGACTTCAATAAATAAGCTTATACGGAACTGTATACGGAGCGTGAGGATCGTTACAAGCAACAGGTAAAGCTTCCGTGCTGGACGGAAGACGGAGATTTTCTATTATGCCCAATCGTCAGTCTGCAAAATTGAAAATGCGTCCACAGCCGCAGAACAAGCGGAAGCAGGTTCCAGCAGAACTTAATGAAAAATCCACGATAGAAAAAATGCGAATTTTAGACGCGGCCATTTCCACCGATAGTTTTGTCTCAATCACATCGTTAGGCAACAGATTACGAATAATCGTTAAAGTACCATATAGAATAACTCTACATTTTAATCGTAAATCAACGGCCATAATATCATTTATAGAATTTAGTTATTTACTATAAGGTATAATTCCAGCTGTTTGTAAAGTAATCATCAAATTAATTTCGCTACTTTGAACTCTGGCTATACAAACACCGTACGGAGATCTTCTTCCCGCTCGCTGAAACTGAATTTAGCGCCATATTTCAACTTACGATATCAATCTTATCGATTCACTGATAATGTCCTAAAGACGCTTAAGCCCACTCAGGCATTATATTTACAGCCGGGGGGGCCTGCGCAGTGACTTGTTCGTTTTATCTTTTATAACATCTTTTTTTTTTTGCGACTCGGCCTAAAGATCGGGGTTCGTATAAACAATTGCTCGACTGTGCGTGAAATAAGTTTCTCGCTTTCGTGTCATTTGCACAACGGTAGCCTTGCTACGCCTCATTGAGTACTTCCGCATGTCGGCTCTAAACCAGGACGGCGCAACCGGCAGGTCAGTTGTTCTAGCTGTCCTATCGGAACTCTCGAGGAGTCTCGATGTTGGCAGTACTAACAACTATTTTACTATGCGGATAATTCCGACTCGGGTACGGTCGAGTGTCGCCCCATTAAACCCTGCGCAGAAGCCAGTGTCACCACCACAACTCCTGTCAGTCGATAAACATTATTATTTTATTCATGCAGTGAAACTTTTGTTATTTCCATTGCGCCTTTTTTTTGGCCTTACTTTTTCCTGACACGGCCATTCCAGCTGAAATCGAACATACTCATACCTATCTGCGCATTGATCCGTCACGTGCGCATCAAGGACGAGAGATAGGAAGAAAGGAAAGACATCCAGAGGTAATAAAAATAAACGGCAATAATCGAAAACGTACACAGAGGAGATGGAATCAGTCTAGGAGACGAACTATTTTATTGGCCTTCTGTGACAACAGACTAAAAATGAACAATGGCTAGTAACACTCTAATTATTCAGAAACAAACATTTTTTGGAAAATTCGGTCTCTATCCCTTGAAATTAAAGCAACCGGTTTTTAGTATAGCTGTCAGCGGTAAAAAGTTCCTTGATGAAAATCTCAGATAAATTTGCATCGGACAATAACTATAAATGGTTACGATACGGTACAAAATCAACGATAATGAGCCATCACATTGCTCGAGATTGTAACGCCGTTCCTTCTAACGTATTTTTATATTATCTCTAGAAGTTCGTGTATAATCCTTCTAGATAATTCTGGCATTCAATATAGATTTACTAATGTACGCTTAGGTTGTTCGTAGTTCAAAATAGAGATATCAATAAACGTTTGAACGAGGAATGTATTATATAGACTGGACAGTATCATATAGATTAAAAAGTTCGAGACTGACCTCTTCGGGCAATGAATGAGAAAACTATATAATAACTATCGAATATGTTATGAATGCGCACAAAACGAAAAATGTTTTTGTGGTAGTATATACAAGCTTGAAGCAAATGTTGCTGGCAATGAGATCCGAGCTTAATTGAACATTCAGTTTCATGTGAATACCTATGGAAATTCAAATCTGTATAAAAATACATACCTTTTCTTGGAGGCGTTCTTGGATCTATGGACGGCCTTGAATCTTACCCTGTTCGCTATTGAATTCAGCAAAACATGTACAGGCTAGAGCTATTCATATTGTTTCCTTCTAGATGAAGCTACGCTGAACATACGCGTGCCTATCTAACACGAAGCTTAGTCGCTTTTTTTCTTTTTTTTTTTTGTTAGAACCTCTTTTAACAAAGCTCGTTTATTTCACAGAGTCATAGAAAATAAGATGATGTTTAAAGGTGATACAGTGTTTGCATACCCTGCGTCGAAACGACTGTGTCAGTGATGTCGGCGCCTCCTTTTAAAACACGAAAATACTTTTGCGTTTTTATAGATCTATTTTAATCTATTAAGAAAACAGTAAGGCTATGCGCACTTACTTGATTGTTATATTATATAATATTACAAACGTTCTAAACAAGTGGCCAAACATTTCTGGTCGGGCTTTTAACTTTTTTTTTTTTTAAACTTTATACATGAACATGATTTTATGCACGGTCGAAATTTTCACTTCAGAAATGATATAGATATCGATTTTTGACTCAAGGTCTTTTCCTTGGGATGGTTGAGGTCGACAGTAGGACAATTAGCAACGACGCTTAGGCATGCATATAATCAAAACTATTTAAGACTAAAGGCCATCGGACTACGTTCTATGAAAAAGGTCTTATGTCATCGGTATGTTGATATCGACAGATTAACACGTTGCGAATCAGTGCATTTTGCTCACCTGTAACGATGGTGCGTGAGCCTGTGTGGCCTGTTAGGAGATCGTATGGGCAAGACCAAAATCGGAGCGTGGGGTAAATAAAACGATATAATAATGGAATTATCTGCCAGTGTGAAGAACAAATGCAGATAGTGACCAACAACGTCACTGAATGTTCTTGGAGCATCGATTAGCCAAATTGTCTCTACTCGTTTAAGTACGAATGCGATTAGGTCTGCTATCTCGAAAAATCCATGAGATGGCTCACTCTTAGTAATGGCCGAACGATGATTAATAATGATCTAGCCCATGAACTCCACTCACAAGTTTAGTTACGGCAACTTCTGAAATTATAAGCACAGGCTCTTAGCGGAATAAATACGTTCAAAAGCTTCACTTTAGAAATAATGTTGTTCTACATTTATTATTTTTTTCATTAAATTGAAAAGCTCAATGTGTTTTTTCTCCGTTCAACCCAACAGTGTAAATCTCTAATGCTAAAATTGTTAGCGATTTATTTATAATAACTATTCCAATATTCCGGCCATACATTTAAGCCTACACACTAATCAAGTTACCGTATTTGAACTGTTGAACGGGACGAAAATTCGAATAGCAAACACTGTCTGAAGATCTCAGCTAACTTACAATGAAAATTGGCGCCCATTTGTAGCCAGTCTATCGCTACTAAATGGCTATCAAAAAGGGGAATACAGGGTAAGGATGACAGGCTGGTGGAAATGTTAGTAGAGACAGGAACACAGTCGGGAAATAGTAGCTGAACAGCCTCTTACTATATCCTTACTAGAAACTACCGAATCTATTCAAAAATTCAATACTATAGAACGCTGATTCAACTCACAAATGCTTTCGGACTTCACAGGAAAGCTCTTACGTAGCATAGGGCGGCATACAATGCAGCGTCTGAAGGCGTTTGATTAGAAATTAACTATTTGACCCCTCCATTGTCATTTCTAACAACAGTTTTCGTTTCCAGAAGCCGCATTTGTAATTGCGCGTTAAAAACGCAAGCAAATTAATTTAGATTTTAAGAAGCTTTTCCTTATTCAGGTGAAGTCTAAAGTTCTAAATGATGCATAAACAAACGGAATCCTATTAGATGTAATTAAAGATAAGCGAATTTTTTTTATTTGAACAAAGCCCAGGTAACGTTTCCTAGACTCCAGCAAGCCCAAGCGTAAGCTACTTGTACGTACATCGGTGCTAATTATGGTGGGAAAATATTTTGATTTCGGTACGATGTTCTAATGCTATGTTAAGGGACAATCGTGCGTAACATTTTGTGTTGATAATTTATAATTATCAATACATAATATTGGTAGTTTTCTGCCCGTTACCGCCGTTGGGCAGTCCGTCAGCACAGAACGAAGTCTATATTTAGATTCGAATCAAGACTAAGAAGTAGAGACAATGTCTATATTTATAGAGGTTTACCTATGATCACGTGAAGTCTAAATCTTTCGTCTAAAGCTGGACCCGCTTATTATAGTTATAGTATTTCGTTTACGTAACACGCCTGACTTTGTTTTGAATGAGTGGTTTCACCGTGATACTTCTTGTTCATACCCATGGCAATCATACTAATTTTAAGAGAAAAAAATGTTAAAAACCAATTTGCCCACCAATATAGTAAGCTCAAATACAGCATAATATTAGTTGCTCTTCTTGTTACCTTTATTATTATCTCGTGAGCTAGGATCAGGTAAACCTTGGTATTTTCTATCCGCTTTGTAGAGCGTTTCTCTATGGTTCCAAACTCTCAAACACAGGGTCTCGCAGCAGCTTATCTGCTGAGTAAGAGGTAAATATTGACTAGCTGATATATGTAGATGCTTCTGTTGTCGAAATCAATTTGCTTGATAAACCCATACACTATAATATTAGTACGAGTAAGTACTAGTATTGAAAGCTTTGGGAGGCTTACTCGCGAGATAAATTCGAAAAAGTGTACAGGCCGTCTAGCCTATCACCTTGACTGTTGACAGGTGGCTTAAATGTCATCGCATAGTCAAGCATTTGTAGTTCTGTTTGCCACCTGTCGACTATAAAACATTTCATTGGATTTTCCATATGTATCAGCTATGTATTGCTGGAAAAATACATTAAACCCTGCGTTTTTTCCGACGCCTCATTCCATCAGTTCGCGAAGTCGCATTCATCCATATTGTTTTCAAATCCAGATGAATACTGTTTCGAAAGAAATAGTGCAACTTTTACTTAGTCCCTCTTCGAGCGGCCTCAATGACCTTTGCCATGCGTGATCTGACACTGTTGTCGCTCATCGCCAGCGAGTGGATGACCAAGACGCGCTGCCCCCTCCAATTCTAGCAAGCTATTACCGAATTTCGTCAGCTGGCTTTCAGCAATCGTTCGAGACATAAGATCTACATGGCACAAATGTTCCGGCAGTGTTTGAGCTCGGCGGAAAACAAATGTCGGAAACCAGGAACCTTTAGGCTTAAATTTCAGCCATATAAAATCGAACAAATAGCTGAGGGATAAATAAGGAAAACGCTTTGAAAAAGACTATTCTAACATTTTCCTTAACTGGTTATCTTGGTACCACAGGCTGAGGCGATCCGTAAGCTTTCAGCAGTTATAAGCAGTTCACCTATATTGAAAGAGCACATCCTAGAGGTGTGAATATTTTGACGAGAACGATTTTATTACGATTACCTCCCTTAGTTTTAAAGTAGAACTATTATATTACAAGTTAAAAATATATATCCAGACTGATGCGATGCAGGTTCCTTAATCATTTCCGAACCTACTACAAAACAAAGCATACAGTAAAAAATATTCCTGTGTTTTTTTGTTTCGCCTGGTCACAGTTCGACTTGTTAATGTTAATTACACGAGACACGAACATGAAAGCCTTTACCTCTGTGAGGTTAAGATTAGCAGGAAAAGATCATGGAAAAACGAAGTGGAAAATGAGTGAATTATTCTTCCTATTGTTTGCACCAGGCCCCAGCTTCATCCCCCAAGCTAACTGTGCTCCCGCTACGGCTCTTTTCTCTCATTGAGTATCCATTGATGTATTATTGCCTTGTTGTGCGAAATTGTTTTGGTCAAGGATAGCAATAGTTTAGATAGACAGGCAGGATTTGTACCTTCGTGGTAAACTTTACCTGCACATTAAATCATAGTACAATGGCGTACGAAACCCAGCAGTTGGGTTAATCGTTATAGAGCGATTACTTGATAGCACCTTCAAGAAACGTAGTCGCTATTTAGAAATTCGTGCTTCCGAACCAGACATTCGCATTATACTGGGATCTTTTTAGATCTGTTATATCTAAGAGGTCATCAAAAGTACCTGGTGCATCTTAGTTTTTAGCGGTGTCATTGCCATTTAACGTTGAAGTTTATATCAACTAAAGGAACTATCCAGCTTATTTTATGGCGATGAGACGCATTGGCGAGGAAATGTACACCATTTGTTTTCAAAAGATTTGACTTAAGAGCCGTGTTACTTTTCTAGACAATAGCTTTTCAAACATACTTACACCTTAACACCTTAAATTGAATTGCCTTAGCACGACGAGTTTGTTATGGGGTCCATATATCACTTATTTATTTAGAGCATTTTAGTATTGTCAGCGAATTTATTTGCACTTGATTAAGTGAGTGAATTGAACTGGACCTGATTTTATGTTTATGTCGAGTCCTGCCCGTTTGTGGATAAAACTTTCAACGACTAAGTGAGCTCTTAAGCTTCATCAAGACAGGACAAATGCTCCAAGTTTTACGTCAAACACTGCCATTAGGTATTACTTTAGACTGGGCTGGCTTGTCGCGTCTGTCCATAGGCTTGACAACGTTATCTCTGCACCATTACGACTCGGCCTGATTGGCCTCCACTCTTTGGGCAGCTGCAGGTTTGTTTCCGTGAACCTTATGTTTCAGGTAACTCCAGTTCAGTGGCCGTTTTTCATTGAAAAGTCTTCGATTGGCGGACGCGCGATATCGCAGCCGCGTGACGCTGTCGCGATTCATATGGTTCAAAATTTTCTTCTGCTGGAATCGCACAACGTTAACCGATATTTAAACCATCCAATGCTGTAAACGGAAGTGCCTCCAGCATAGACTGGTAACGGTCGCTGGGACATTTTAACATATCTCTGCGAACGTAATTCGTACCGCAACCGTAAACCGCTTTGCCGTTGGGACAAACACGAGTCTTCGATCGTTAAGTTGACAACGAAACTCCTTGAAAACAAAAATCCTAGGCTCATTTATGAAAGCAAGAAAGAGATATGGTATTATTGGGACGTCGAAATAACACGTTTTACTTTTGAATAAAAACGCGTCGGAATTAAATTCAAACATTGACAATAAATTTCAGTCCATAGCTCTTTCGCATATATTTCAATAAGCGGGATGATTTGACACTAAGATCCCAAACCAATCACCTTTCACCTTCTCAAATTATTGGTGGTAGTAGCTTTGAGCAGGAGACAGGGTCTTCGGCCTGGCTTAACTTTGTCGTTGGTTAGCTAGAGCACCTACTTTTACGAACCCTGTGTAGCTGTAAGCGCGTATGTATTCATCAACTGATCATCTGATTTATTTTCTAAATGCCATTTACCTGATTAGGGCAAAAAGTCACTCTATATTATTATAGGCAGGCTAAAGCTACGTTAAAGGTAGTGTCGGAGACAACAATTGTACGGTGCTTCCTATTCATTAAACTTATGGTGGTCTAGGTTCGAATCCGGGCGCAGCCATATTTCGTTTCGCACTCAGAGCCAGCCGTCTCAAGTAATGCTTGACGTAGAACACGTAAAAACATTCACCTTTTATTTGTTACAACTAGCCTATATGAAATTGTCTGGGCTGTGTTTCAACGCTACTTCCCTACTGCAGACAAAGTAAACATTCTCGTAAGTCCTATGTGCAGGGTAATAGATGTTCACCATATTAATGCCATAATGTTAACGTATGCTGATCAGCTTCTGAGCTGTACACCTGTACAAAAAATGCCGGTCAAAATTTCACACCTGTAGCTGTACGAAGTGATTAATAACTAGGTAGGGACTCTAGAAGTCGACACCAAACGTATGAGAAGCGTTAACCAAGTTCAATTGTACTACTGAAATATTTTCCTTTAAATTGTTGTAGATCTTTTTATGATTTTTACTTTACTAGAAAACGATACGTGTATTTATAAACAACATTTACGTATAAAGCAATATTTTTCAAAACGAGGATACTCGGGCTATGTTGTCTACGGTAGAGCTTTAGCTTTGTCCTAGGCTTTTGCTTCCAATGACGTTAGCCCAAAGTTATCTATGAAGTGTAGAGTTCGGCCAAAGTTAATATGTAAAAATAAGCTTTAAATTACCGTTCCTTCCAGTTATCATGACAATGATAAGATGTAATTGAACTTAACTATTGAACTTAACTTGAAGTTAACTATTTTACTTACCGTTCAGATTCGGTAAGACTTATGACAGCGCACTGAATGCGGACCGCGTCCGCAGAAGATTACGTTTGCTTTTGTACATATGCAAATAACCGCCTGAACTAATATTTGTGTTTTAAATAAATAAATTCCTTTCTCTTTATATAAAAACTTCCGGTCTCGTTGGTTTGCCTTTGAATGATCTTCGTCTACGTGAACCTTCAAAAATTTTACATCTAAAATGCTTCCATTAACGACGTAGAAGAAGTATCTCGATGTTAGGATATTCCTCGTTTTGTCTTCCACGTAGACGCAGTTACTCAGATAGCATTGCCGAGGTGCTAATTATTAAGCCAAAGCTTCGTATATATGACAACATAGTTATACGTATCCAGGCTCATAGTGACCTTCTGAAACACGAGGCTGCAAAGGAACCGTGCTAGGTATAACTTGGCTTTTTTTTTTTTAATAATTACGTGAAATGTACTAGTTTGCAGAAAAACATACTTTAAATGCTTGACTCATGCGCAAGCTAAAAGGGACACCAAATAGAGTACACTTATTCACAAGCTGGTAACTCCACGTACTATATGCAGTTTTTACTAGCAGACGTCGCATTGACATGCAGCACGTAAACGAGCACGACTGTCATTAAAATCGCTCTCAGAACCAATACCATCGATCGTCTATCGAATAGCGATCTTTGAATTAGAAACACTGTTAATTTCGTTGTTGGCTAATTTGAGCTGCATACCTAATATTTCAGCTTCTGCCTATCGAGTACCACTTGAAGGCATTCTTCAGCTTCATGTTTCTATAGATGGCTTTTTCTCACAAGTCCTATAAAGGAATAATGCTCTTTCGAGCTGTACTCTCCGTAGTGGTTGTCCATTTCATGCCACTGAACTTATGTGCGCCGACTGATTTTACCAACCAAAGTAGCTTCGTGCTATGTGGGGTAAGTGCTGGATGTCAACTGGATGACTTGGTAAGCGCATCACCGACCACACTGTGAAGACAAAACGGAACAGTACGTGATTTTATATGAAGACGACATAAAACAGTCGATCACTGTCAAGTCGCAGCAATTCAATAGCTGTCAACCTATTTTTCGAAACGAGTGCCGGTTGCAAGTATGACGTATATTGTTTTATTACAAATCTGTATCAGATACTATAAGTTATTTCAAATTTAAGTTGATTGATCAAAAATGCTTATTATTTCAGCAAGTATTTCAATAACAAAACGTCGCATTTAGGACAATCGAGTTTGATTTTATTAGGACTGTTTCGGATTTCTATATTCTATCAGGTGTTATAGTCTAATCCCAGCATGAAAACAGTGTTACTCAGTAAAGCTTTTAGTATCGAAGCAACTGGGGTATTATGGCTTAAAAGGCATTACACAATGCCGCTTGGCTATTCCAAAAGCTTCGTAAGGTTCTTCTATATTTGAAGCTCCTAAAAATCCCATGTGTGCCCCTTCCATGTAACACAGTTGTTTTATATGTTTTTGAGATTGCCACTATCGAGGGCTTCAGAATGAAATGTGACAAACACTGATACCATACTCCAAGATGAAGCTATTTAATAATGGTGTGACATTCGACGGCACGTCTTTTTGCGCTCGAAATAGACTCAAACACTTGAGGATCTGAGACAGTTGGATTGGGCTTTTAGCAGGCCAGCCGTAACCAGCCATGAAGATCCATAAGGTTCGAGTGCGTTGCAAGTATCGAGTTATTTAGGGCTCCCGTATTTAATTAAGCTTCTACTGGTTCAAAAAATTCTGCAAAGGAAATTCTAAATTTAAAAATGATTCCCATGAAAGATCATCAGCGTCGATTCAATTGAATGAATAAAGTTGAGAGCTGCGGTGGAAAGCAGGACGGTCAGCATTCGAGTTTCATGTATGTGAACGTATCGTACTTGTTGATCGCTATTAAATAAGTGAAGGAAAGAAACCAGCAAATAGACACTGCATGATCTGAGCGAGGGTTAGAAATAGACACGGAACTACGTTTGCTCCTCCCGGCTTTTTTGTTATAACAATGAGTCATTTTTACATCGAATTGTGACTTGTAATAAAAAAAAAAAGGGGGGTTTCTATGATAACCGCAAAAGGTCCTATGACTAAATGGTTCCAAAAAAGAAACGTGGCAGAGCGTCAGCCTAACAACGTACAGCTGCAAGAACGTATGGTAGCGTTTGTCTGGTGGTCTAATGCAGAACTTATCTACTAGAGATTCATGGTTGTACTGTTAATAATTACAAGATATGCTAAAAAAAATTCGCTCTAAAAAGCTAAGCATCGCTATTTTATACCATGCCACAATAGAGTAGCCACGGCCAAGAATTCCTTGTCTAGCATTGATACTATCCATACAAGCACATATTTAAGCAACCATATTTTTCAAAGTCTCGACAATTTTCTAATTAAACAAGAAAAAATACTCAAATGTTAAAATGGTCTCGTATCCTAGATTGCGACAACGACCATATAAATAAATTATCATCCCAACAATAATTTACTAACACTTTAATTGAAATAAGGAGCACGCCTCGAAAAACTCCAAAGAGCTCGAATTTATTATGTTACATTTTATACTGAACGAAATAATATTTAAATATGAATAAAATATTTATAAACGTTGATTTTAGTGACTGACTTCGTTTTATTTATACAGTGTTTTTTCTATTGGATTATTTGGGGGGCGTTTGGGGCGGCAAAGTTGCATATTTTCCTATTAATTTTTGCGTCATCTGACCAATTTCAGAACAACTTTTTTTTCCATGATTTATTTCTAACGAATCTAATAGCCTTGTCTGCGTATATTAGAATTTATCGCTATTATCTTAGGAACGAGCCAGCTCTTTAGGTTGTAACAGAGACAGAATTATTTTGCTTATAGACCATAACCGTTTACCCTTCGTTAGTACGGTAGAAATATACTGTACCAGCTGACACAGACTATTTCTGATTTTTCAAGCAAGTGATGAATAGCTTCATTTGCCTTATTTTACACTCCCATATTCTATATTTATTGATGCTTTTATTATTACATTTACAAAAATTATATTTTGTTATTTAAGAGATGAATGCAACAAGTATGTAAAAAAAAAAAAAGAAGCTTAGTTTGGATATACTGGTAAGTTGCCGAGGATTGTTTACGAAAGTGCCGAAGTAAACAACGGATAAACATCAGAAATATCATTCTGGTGACAGATGTGTCACGTATCCGCTATAGTTCTGCTATAGCCTGCTGGAGCATGTCAACATTCGGGACCAGTGAAATTTACTGTACTATAGCACACTGGGGCATTTTTTTTTCGGCTTCGTATGTGAATGCCTCTTTTGTCACATTACAAACGGAGTTTTTACATTGCTTGTATTGGTCTGGCGTTGCACACCTTTTCTTGTGATAGAATTATGAGAATACCTGAGTTATATTTTTTTAGCCGTTTAGAAGATCTTGCCTTTGTAGTTTCTACAGGAGCAGCAGGTACAAAGATGACCTTTCCGCTTTTCTTAAGGAAAGCCATGGTAACATACGGTTTTTGTCTTCTTGAGCAATAAATGGAGTACCTGCATTCTGTTTTGCGGTAAAGCCCGCCTTTATCTATGCTCGATTTTTTGTCGGCCAATTTTTTAAGTACGTATCACTAATCTTCTTTACTTTTGCCTAATGTTTAAGGACAATGTTCTCAACTTTAGCCACACAATCCAAGGCGCTCTCATAGAAGCTATTGGTAACTTCGGCCATTCCCTCCTTCAAAAGTTAAACAACGATACGGCAAGTATCAACTACTCTTAATGACACAATATTGCATTCTATATTGGTAATGAAACTATGCTAGACTAGTATTGAGTCTCTGGTTGAAAAAGGGACCGATTCTTTCCTAAACTCACAATGTATGTAAGCAAAGAGTTATAATGAATGATTATTACATAGGCTTTGTTTACATTCGAATCGGTAATTGTTGACTGGTATTGTCACAATGGCCATATTATGTTGATTCTTTAAAATTCAGTTGCTAACATACTTCACATCTTTTTTTGTCCTTTTATCTTTCGACTTTTCGCAATGATAACACACCTCAGAGTATGAAAAAGAGGCAAATGAACACATTTTTTAGCGACCATTGCTATTTCAGTGGCACTTTTGCTGTTAATATTAGCAAGTGATATCATCTTTGGCCATGTTTATTGGACCATATGTACTAAAATCGTTCAATCGTGTCCCCGCGTCGAACATTTAAAAGTCAACCTAACATTATCGATTAACTGCACAGCTATTTTTTTTTTTTTATATCGTCCCTTACACAAAAATTACATTAACATATACTCTATTACTGCATCATCGTTGTCTCGTATCACTTTCAGAATAACATTGTCATATCCCCTCTTTCGGTGTACTCAATAATGGCAATGCTTACGATAGGATCACAAGGCAGCACTAGATATCAGCTTGAGAAGATTACGCGTCTTCATAGACTGAACTGGACGACGATCGTGGCGGCAGGGGACTACTTGGTCAATATTCTGGATAATTACCAATCGGGTATGTGACGACTCGGTGATCGAACTAGTGTTCTGGATAATGGACGTGAGCAGTATATGGGTAAATTAGGTGGCATAAGCGCTAGTCAGATACGTAGAGTCGATTGTATGCCTAGCGATTACTAGGGGAGCATTATATTGATTCGATATGATGAAAAGACATGCACACCACGCAATAAAAGTAGGGTGAACCTCGCCGGGATATTACCTTAACAGCGGAATTATCTAGCCTGGTTTGGTTTAATAACTTGACAGATTTTCGACTGAACCTTGCCAATCGCGTGTATGTCACTGAGGATTTGATTGTTCCACAACTCTTTTTGGATTCTACAACATTCGGTTTCGGTAGTAAGGTAGTTTTTATGGACTTCAAGAAGTCTGACAACGGTAAGTACATTTGGGTGGCAAATACCATACATATTTGTATATTTCTTTCTATATGTCATGCAATTTTGTTCGAACAAAATCTTTTCTCACGTTAGAGGGAGCAGATAGACCCATGCTGGGACAACTGATTCGAATTTAGTCGCAGCGTCTCATACATCGGGCTGACAGATCCAGGCATTGTTGTAGAAACGAGTACCCCATAGATACTCGCCCAGGCTAACTTTCTATAGCCCAGCGTGGGCCCTAATATAACCCTATGGTTTTTGGTTAAAATCTAGATCCTTTCAAAAGCAAACTTCTGTTCAGTTTATTTTTATCTCTTGTTGTGTGTACTATGCGTGTATGAACGCGTGAAATTCATAAAGAATATACACCAGGCTAAAATCGAAGTGCTTAGTTGAGACATTCATCAGAGTAAGACGTTCATTTACAAATTTTCTTTTTATCGGTTTTTTTTTTCTCCTGTTCCTTTAGAATAAGTTTTACTATCTAAATATGTGTATGTATGAAACAAAAAAAAAACAAACAAAATCACTAAGGTTATCTTTGTGAAACGCCAAGCTTTGCGCCAAGCGTTTTCTATAATATTACACAACTCTTTGAACGCGTCGTATGTACTTATGTATATTGAAAAAGCTATGCAACCCCAGGGGAAAATCGATGGTTTAATAAAAAGAGCGTTATAAATAGAATTAATGATTGTCATGAGAATAAATGCTCCTCAGTATCTCTATAAGCGCTGTACCTGCCGACGACGATGCTCGACTCTATTAGCTTCAATACGAAGGGCGCATAGTCTCTGTGCTTTGAGTTTTACATCCGGCAACGCCGTAGGGCAGTCCCAGGGCTAGCTTCCAGCACGAAAAGAAGCATCTCTATCCCAAGTTCGAAGCTAGACCACAACGTGTCCCTAAGATCAACAGCAGGTACGTTAACCACTACATTTTGATGGGGACATAGTCTTATTTGGGTCGTCCGCTTCGACCGGTCTGACTGGAGCCACAGTATGGCCCTTCCAGTAGCACTCGCGTACCACCGTAGCTAATCGATTCTAGCCATATAACGACATTATCGAGATATGGCGGAAGTTCGGTCATTGATATATTTGCGACGGATTGAATAAGATTTCAAAATGAAAATTGCTTATTCTTAGAATATACGAGCATTTCAGCTCACATACGCACAACAGTAAGACCTAACCATCCCTATGAAACGTGTAGCTCTGTCGCGACGTGTAAATTTGAACAAGCACCTCAGACGCAGCCACGGATCTCTTCAAATATCTAACGTCATGAACGCTGAAGCCTATGGGCGGCATCCAGTTGATATTCTGCAGTCTGCCGTGCAGTCCTCTCGTCTTCCCAGGAGGCATGGGGTGATTCGACCATATTTGTCGTTTCGGCCCATACACGTTTTAGGCTGCTAGGTGAAATACAGTCCGTACTTCACCCTTTAGTTTCAAGAAGGCCTACGGAAAACGTATCCGTCTGGTCATTAACGCAATCTTACAGATGGCGAACTCACTATGGCAAAGTGCAGATCGCAACATATCGAATACGCGTTAGTTAAGAAGATCTCAGAACGGAGAATTTTGAACAACTAAAACGTATCAAAGCTCCTTTCTGAAGAGACCACTGGGATAAGACACCACGATTTACAATCGCCTCGCGTGTTTCTCGACCAACTTACCATTTTTGACAGGGAGTCTGTTCGAATTTCCTCTGGCATAGACTTTTAAGAACAAGCTCAACAACTAGAAGTAAGAATTTGTACAGATTGATGGGGACCTCTTTGATCGGAATGCGATGGAGGATGATTAACAAAGGAAAAAGAACCGGTTGAACCGACACTTCATGACCTAGATTGCCTGTATATAGATTCCAGGATAGGCGTTGCAGGTAACAGGGTTTTCATGGACCTAATAAGAGACGTAACAGCTCCAGACGTGAGTAAAATTGTGACAAGTGCAATGCCGCTTGCGGCTTTCTGGTAGCATTTTTAGGATGTCTGAAAAATGGCGAAGTATATATAGGGCGAAGCGGTCTGTTGTTTCAGTATTTATTTTGATCTCGTCATACAGAATTGTTGATTCGTACACATATGTTTGAAAACTATTACCAAAAGTGGATGAATGAAGTTCGATAAGTTAAACGCAAACTTTTGCCGACGCAATAGCTAAGTAACCTTCTGACTACGATACTTTGCAAATTTAGGCACACACCACCAATTTTTCTCCGACGGTTCAATGCCGATACAAAGCGGTGAAGTAATGTAACGTTCACTACCCTATCAATTTTTCCATTCTAACTAAAGCCAAATTTCAGTAGGACTATCTTCTGTGAAAGATAAAGTAGTGAGGTATGGCTTCATTCTGCTGCACCTTTTCTGCAAGGGCAAATCTGTCCAAAAAGATACGTACGATATACACCGGGGCCGAAGCAACTGTGCTGAAATAAAACATCGTCTGTTATTTCCTGAAGAAAAAAACAACACAAAAAGATTCCGAAGTCCAAAGCTGGGTTTTTGGTTATTTGACCCATTACAGAAAATAGTATATTTAGACTGCCTTTTAATCAAAACTCTATTTTGTGTACCGCGTGCGAACGGAACTATAACATGTTTATACGTAACAATATTGCGTCATCCACAATTGCTATAAAAACTTATTCGCAAATTCAGAAAACAAACTTCCAGAAATTTTTTATAAGCGCTTAGATGCTAAATTTAAGCAAATCTTCAAGCGTATAACAATTACATTAAATATCATGACGACGTTAGTGAGGAATGCCCCTCTTGACGCATGCAAAACATGATACTCGAATATATGTTATTATATAGATAAAGCTCACGATAACCAAGCGACGTAAACTACTTTTATGTAGTCTTAACATCTTTTATGCATACGTTTATTTTCATTGTTTATAATTACGTACAATTTGACTATGGCTGATGGATACATACGGACTTGTTAGAAAAATACCAGCGGCCCATTTTTCGCGCACCCCACATGAACCTCCTTCCTCTGCCTGCCAGTTTCTTAACTGCGATTTGCCTTTCAAATATTTGTAAAGTTAGTACCATTAATTTTCGCTGTAAGTCATGTTTCAAGATGCACCAATCATTTTAATAGAACTTAACTGAAATTGGTCTAGTTTCGAAACATTTAAGGAGATTTCCTATTTCAAAGTACTATTCAATGTACTTCGACCAGATATTTCCGTGTTCTACGCACGCTCATATGATTTCTAAAAGTGCACATTTGAACTACAGTGGCTCTGGTATCCTATAGTCTCAACGTGATCCGGATCTATCATAGCTAGAACTAAGTGTCCCTGATTGTTTGTCCAGTACCGTCGTCAGACGAAACAAAGGCTTAATATAGGTATCATATATTTTTGATGATTTGATTTACTTTGGTTATTACATGATGGTTTACTATTTCTTGCTGTTGCAACGCCTCTATTATTCGATCAGTGGTGGCCGAGATGAACCATTTTGTAAATTTAGCAACACGAGGAAAGATTAAGAAGATTGTCGATGGACACTTCACCAAGGATACGACGATAGCTATAGTCAGTGCTGTGTTCTTCGAAGGTGCTTGGCGGTTTCCCGTAATGAAATTTAACGAGCAAATCAGATTTAACGCTCATTGTGAGTCGCCGAAAAATCATGCCAACTGGTTTAAAATCAGTGGTCGGTAAGTTTTTATGAAACTTCGTACTTTCATACATAGATGTATAGCAAATCTAACCTGTTTGAATGGAACCCTTATAGTATTTTCTATTACTGCCGTATTATACGCTGATCGCAGAGCCTTTTCTGTATTTCCGACAGGATGGCCTATGGAAACTCTTCGGCTGCTGACGCGTATTTGTTAAGAGTACCATACAATACTGGCATAAAGTCAGTTACCAAAGCTGAGTTGTTGATAGCTCTTCCAAAATCAGAGTACGTTCCACACATTTACCCTAATGTTGTTTACTGACATTTATTTGGCCACACTTCAGCGTTAGTCCTATCTAGTAGCTTAGCTACTCTTTATCGTAGTACGTAAGGAATGCCTTAGCGCTCTATCTTAGTGGATAGTTTTTTCCCTTGACACATTTTTTGGTAAAGTTGAAATTCACTACATCTTGCGTAGTTAAGCGTGGCACTCATTCCGACTTGTTTATGCCTCATTCGTCGCTGCAGCTCCTGCAACATTGATAGATGGTTGGAAAAACGACGGTGGATTGATGTTATGCGAGCATTTCACCAGACAGAAAGTAAGTGCTTAGATTCGCGAATTATTGGTAACTCGCACCTCGTTTCTAGCCCAGAGTAGCCCGGCTAAGGTGTGCGTGCCCTTAGCCGGTGCCGAGGGCCGCTTGATCAGCAAGCTAAGGAATTAATATGTAGATAAATTGTATTGCGCCTCTACATGCTTATTATGGCTTTTTTTTTTCTATCCTAAAGTGACTAGTGTAGAGCTTCTGATGCCAAAAATTAACGTAGAGTGGGTTGGTGACCTTCGAGATTCAATCAAGAAGCTTGGAATCCTCGTAGCGTTCGAAAAGACACAAGCAAACTTCAGTAAGATGGTCCAACCAGCATCGAACGTAACAACAACACCACTAACATATCTCAATAGAATCTTCCATCGAACTTCGGTGAGTTTATGAGATGCTGAAAATTAAGCCTTGTCTTTTAATCTAGTACACGAACCGTCCGCGCTAATTTTCTGCCACCTTCGGATCTTTCGGTAACACAAGATGACACTATCGAAGTTCGCGAACATTTAATGTCGTATCGCGTTCACGGGTTTCATCTCAATCACAAAGTAAAGAGAGATATCACATGCACGAAATGTATATAGGTGTTCTAGTTTACTTTCGAGCTACTTAGAATCAGAAAAATATTGCTTCTAATGACTGTTAAGGCCAAATGCAGGAAATTAACTACCAATAACCTATGTAAAAAAAATAGATCTTATGGAGCTGATTAGTTCTTTATTTACTGGCAAATAATTTTCTGCAATAAATCTGCTTTGTTATCGTACAGAGAATTCAACAATCTCTTAACTTGACACTTCTTTACTATCTATAGTTGAGCGTGTCGGATTTGGGCACGAGCGGAATAACTGCCAACAGTAGACCCCGACGCGACGTAACGCAGGCCAGTGCTATTCAATTCGAGGTCAAAAGTTCTTTCTACCTAGCTGTTATCGTCTCCGAGCTGGAAGAATCAAAGGACCAACATGCATTTAAGTACATGCAGGTTTTCGCTGGGCTGATCAAGACTTTGACATAAACGCTATACAGTATGCGCAATACGAAGAAACAGATTTATTTTAAAGTGGATATATTTCACTTTAAGTTTTAGTAAAGACAATTCCCCTAAGTATTGCTGAGAGAAAATAGGAGACAAATTCAAAGCAAACTACGTTGCACACCAAATGAGCTTTCTTCTTATGACTCGAATCTTATGCGTAAGAAACCGAAATAGGTTGTAGCAACAGTAGCCTAATTATGATAGAATGATGGTTATAGCCCCTCTCTCTATCTCCCTCCCTCCCTTCCACTCTCTCTTTATATGTATGTGTCTCATTTACAGAATATAAGCTGGAAGTGCACGCCTGGCAATCCAAAAAGAATTGACAGACGACTAGACCGTTGTAGAATACAGTGCAATATTATTTCATTATAGGCAATCATTTTATTCAATCATCATAAATAAAACCGATGACTTATTTGAACGGAAGTCGTGTCGAAACGTAATTCCAGCTAAAGTTTTACGGACTAGTCATACAGAGCAGCTAAGCAGTATAGCTGAAAAAAGTGGTATTCGAATATATACCTGATGTTAGTTGATAGCGTTATATATATGTATATATATATATATACATATATATGTATATATATATATATATATATAGGTATGCCATTAGTGATATATAAGCAGCCTTACGTATCCCAAATGGAAATCTCGCGCTCACTGCTAATTTATATTAGCAACAGATCTGCTAGCCACAGGGATCAAACATAAACTTTGTGTCAGATATTATGCTGGCATCAGAAGTCTGCCACAAACAAAAGTCAACAATCGCAGTCTATTACTATTGTTCAAGAAATATTAAGAAATGAAGCTGGGGCAACGTCTACAAATATCCATCTTTGTCGTGGCGAGAGAGCATTTTGTCAAAAAATAAGATGGACGTTCAACTGGCCATTGTACAACTATGGTCTGTAAATGTTATTTCATTAAAACCAAATATTCTCCATTGACAAACTCCAACACGGTTTATATGTCGGTGCTAACTGCACCTAGTTTTTTCCTTAGGAAATACTATTTGCAGTATCAATTTTCTTAGACTTGTAAGGTACGTCTGACTAAAATGCTATTGGCATAGCCTAAAAAGTATTGCAATGACTCTGATCATTTCTGAAAAGTCTGCTAAACGAAAAGACTTTATGCTGCTAGTTATTTTGTCATCGCAATTTTTCTAGAATCCTAATAGAGCCGCGATACCTGTTCCTCATTATAGGTATGCACAATAAAGCCAAACATGAAAATAAACCATGTCGATGAGGTCTTAGGTTTCGTTCATTCTTGCCACTGGGGGAATCAGCCAGTGAAGAACAACCAGAAGATGGACTTACACCAACGATATGACTTAGCCTTGAACATGAACATGCACCTGGGTACTACATTTGTACTACAACAATCAACTTGTAATCGAATTATTCCCCTGGGGGTAAACAAAATAAAAAAAACTCTTTGGCCGTAGTATGGGGTGCAGAGTATGTATGCAAAAAGTGAAACACTACAATTCAATACGCGCGTTTTAGGTCGAAATAATCCTATACGATAGAGACGTTTAAAATTATGTAAAAACAACTTTCAAAAAATATCTCAATGCATCGCTGGGTTCCCCGAGATCTGGTCAAGGTTATATCACAAAAGAAATGCTATTTCAAGAACTACGCTATATAGAATATGAAAAGGTAATATAATGTATGCTTTCAGTGTGACGATTTTAATACTTTTACTGAATGGCCGTTGCGTGTATCTTTCAGTGGTTTTGTATAATATATTTCGGTAGCAGCGAAGAACCAATAAATTTGCACTGTAGAATAATCTAACGAAATATTAAACCTTTTTATTTCATGTCCCATGAAAGACAATTGTAAGATATAAACAAAAACCCGGAGTCAGCGTCTTAACCTAGGAATT
This sequence comes from Varroa jacobsoni, assembly GCF_002532875.2. Lineage (NCBI taxonomy): Eukaryota > Metazoa > Arthropoda > Arachnida > Mesostigmata > Varroidae > Varroa > Varroa jacobsoni. The sequence goes on from NW_019214485.1 coordinate 114,529, forward strand.
CCAGAAGACCCCACAGAGTCTTCATCCAAACTTTTGACCTTTTTTTTTTACTCGTAAGTTTCCTTTGAGAGTACCTACTTCTAACTACTTGTACACCCGGTAGTAATTTAATTCGTCTGAATGATAAATAATGGCTGAAGAATAAGGAGACCTGATTTTTCAGCTAGATCAAATTTATATGTAACAATTTAACCTCTGAATTTAAAAAAAGTTTAATCTTAAAGCAATTTAATATTTAGGCGATACAAACAGAGTGGTTGTAGCATAAACAAATACTTTTAAATCATTGTATCTAGTTTTTTTGACATCACTTATATAAGAACTTCATGTATTGTTATATATGCATCTTGAGTATGCTTGCTAGAAACAGCATATCTGGGCGTGTTTGTGCTACTTTCGAGCTGACAATAAGCAAACCTGAAAGGTAATGATATGTTTTTGTGTGCAGAAATTTGCAGCGTTTTCATATAAGTGATTGCATGCTATTGACACAATAGCATTTGCTTTGTTTTAAGCTCTCGGCATAAGGGGGCTGCTAGAAGATGCTTGCAACGTTACCAGTTCCAAGCTATAACATAAAACTATGTTGAAAAATCTGTAACCAAGTGCTTCTAAACAATTAACAAGCGAAAATAACAGTTCTGTCAACTTCACTGTGATCTCACATACTACAGATTAACGCAGAGGCATAATTCGAAAGGTCACTAAATCGAATGTTCTCTGTGCCCTCACGCAATGCAAGGATCCTATACGAGGTGCCGGGCGCCGTATCAAATACTGTTTTTTGTCATAGTGTATTTACAAAGTCACCCAGTGACTATAAGGCAACATCAAAAAAATCTGTAGCATAAAAAAGCGTGTAATTACAACATACAAAACCAATTACGCTTGTGCCAAACTAACTACGAAGAAAACGAAACGTGGCCAGCTATATGCAGGGTGCTAATGAAAACACAATTTTCCAGCTTTTCCAAAACCGTGGCTAAACTTTATGTTGCAGTAGCGGTGTACCGTCAGCATCAGGAGAAGCTACAACCGCAAAGCATATCCATCATCATTTCCTTTCAATCTGAGTCAAAAATGCGTAAGGCTATTGGCTAAAAGTACGCTTCTTGTTTTATAGGGCGCTTTTCGCGTTTGAAAATTTGGCGCTACACATCGTCGCTGGATCGAGCCAAACATTGTAATACATCACTCATTTACCAGCTGTAGCAGACGCCAAGCGTAATAGTAAATGTTTTCAAATCACCTAAGAAAGGAAATTTTGGGAACTAGCTGAAGAGAAGAATAGCTGAGGATCTGCTCAGACGGATATGGTAGAAAACAGAAAAGCTGTTCAAAGGACTGTAAAGAACGAAAAAAAAAAATTTGAGACTTCAATACAATCAGTTTTGAAGAAAAAGGCGAAATCAAGTTAATCATAATTCATTTTAGCAAGAGAGAGACGCATACTATTCCACAGTGGCATTGTCGTTCAAAATCATCAGAGCTAATTACTATTGTTAAACCGCTATTGGTTGTACGCTTCCTAATGTAATGGACCTTTCACGCAAGGTCAGTAGCATGAAGATTATCTATCAAGAATTAGAAATATGATTTGAACCCATTCAATGTCATATAATGACAATATCCTAAGCTCAGATTTTTTCCAAAAAGGTATAATACGCCGCAAGTAGTATGCCGTAGCTGAATAAAAAAAAAAGACGACGCTCTGCTAATTGCAATGAACACACCATAGACTAGAAAAAGGAAACAAAAAAAACTATTGGAAATTCAGCGAATGTTCCGTAACTGACCCCCTCTCAGACTGTCCTGTTAAAAAAAAAGAAGACGTTTTATGGATTACCTTCAAAAATTGTGTATTCGTAGATGTTACTCAGTTTAATTAAGATGCTTAAAACTGATATAAATGTACACGCTAACTGCATTTATCGTGGTCTTCTATGTGCTTGATAAGGTGCTCCAAACGGAAATTTTCGTTCTGACCCGTTGTACGAGACCTATGCGATTGAATTTTATTCAATGCAATTATATGATCGTATTCCGCACGAGAGTTGATTCCAAACATCGGTAACCTCCTGTGGGTGCTGTCCAAGTGAACGGTCGTTTATATTGCGACCCAAGGCAATTGAACATTTAAGAAGGATTCGCTGAGGCAAAAGGACAATCTCTTTCTCGATAAACGATATAACGATTAGGCCGCGTGTGGTGTTCGTGATAATGACCTTAATAGTTTTAATACCAACCATATTAGAAAATAGATATATATTTCAGGCATGCACGTTTCTAGAATAAAAAAGGTATTCTTGAAGTATAGGTAACCATCTAAATACCAAACATTCATATGTGATACGAAAGTCTTTATGCTCACAAAGCGTTCAGTATCGTACACTATTTCACCCATGTACTTTGTTTTGGCTTAGTTGAAACATTTCCGGAAATTCTCAATTTTTTTAACATTGGATTTTTTAAAGTAGATGGTGTATTGAAAGATGAAAAAAATCGTGGATTTTTTAGTCAGATTCTCTGTAAAAATAGAAGGCAAACTGACTTATTATTGGTACTTTTTGCGTATCGCGTGTCTCGCCCATATTTTTTGGCTTTTCTAAAATTTCTAGAATAAATTCAGGCATTTTTATCGCAATTGAAAGCCATTTAACAACCATAGCGTCGGTCTTGATAAACATAACTGTTCAGGTATTACATGCATCAGGACTACCAACCTAACAAGATTTCTTTCAATCTGTCAAAGATTTCATTAAAGTCGTTATTACAGTAGTTCTCTAAGTGTCATATACTCGATACTGCCCTTTGAGATTTAAAGAATATTCGAAATGCAAATAATTACGTATTAACGAAATATTTTTTTCCGCTCGATTTTAGGTAACGGCATAAGCTTAGTTGTTTCTCCAGCAGCTGCGAAAACTTGCCAACGGGTAGGTACTTCGTACAGGGCGTCCTGATCTTCACCTACAATCACTCGCTCGAAATTTTCAGCACTCTTTTTTTCGAAATGTTTTCAAAATTATTATTTAGGACTTCATTATAAATCTGACACCAGTTAAAAGAGGTGTTTATAATAAACGATATCGGGTATTTTGCCTAATAAATTCCATAAAGTACTCAATATATATTACAATAGTTGGGATCGGCGCTTATGATAGGTTTTATAGATCTTGTAAATATGTGTGGTATCTAAGGAGACGTTCATTAACGGTCGGGGAACTGAGACCAAACTTGCAATATCCAATTGCGCGAAAATGAAACATTTAGATCTAATTCGACTGTAATTTGATTTGAAAAAATATATCGAATATGCGATTTCAAGATGAATTTCTTTTAACATTTCTCCATTTTTCCAACCTTAGAAATATTCCCGCCACTCTAAATATGAATGGGTTTCATATAGTTAAAGCATATAAAAAACATGGTTGTCTCCTAATCTATTTTCTTTAATGTAAACTGTATTCATTGTTATACAATAGTTTTTGTTTGGACAATGCAATTCTAGATATTTTACTAATCATGATGATTCTAACATTTATTGATGTGAAAATGAGACGAAATATTTTTTCGATACGCCATGTTGAAGAACATTAGGCTATGCGGGCGAGTCTCTTTGATATTTGTCTTTCCCTCCCTCACGAAACGTTAGTATGAGTGTGGGATCAAGACCTGCGTTCGTTGTACATAAATGGCCTGAGGCAGGCAGGATCTGTCATCAACTGACGCTGGAGTCAATTATTTCTATTTGAAGAAAATAGTATTTAATAAAGTTCTATGTGGCTTGTTACTACTTCAGAGGAATCATTAAAAATTTATTATAATATAATTGTAAAAGGGTCTGCAAACTTTTCGATAACTGATGACCACCCGTACAGCTTAGCCGTTTCAGTGCCTAGGAACTAAACAAGGCCAGCTAAACGGTTCCCGTAGTCGTCATCCTTTCATTTCAAACTGCAGACATTAGCCGTAATTTAAGCTACATCATTATTAATAGGATTATTAGAAACAATGGAACATTGGATCTTTTATGGAGCAACCTTGAATTTAAAGTAAAGAACACCAACAGAATATAGATTGATTGCTAACTTTTAAATTAAATTGAAATTAATATCTTTGGCGACGATTTGTCATAATTATGAACATATATGTTTCAAAAAAAACATAGTTTTTACTTGAATTCGCTATCAGATAACGGTTAAGCGGTCGGAACGCGATGCTTGGTTTACGCAATTGTAAGAAAAATGCTTTTGAAACATTAAAATTTACGAGCAAAAGTTAATATGTACAGCACGTATCGACGAATATTTCGACCTGAGTATGCGCCCGTTGTACCTTGATGAAGGTTGACTCCATCGGCAGAAAGAAGCTAAACCCTTGAAGATTTACAACGGCATTTAAGTTTCATATACTTAGAATTCAGCAGGCGAAAGATTCCGAGATCTAATATAATACTTTAATACATTTGATATATAACAATGGAATTATCTAAATCACAGAAATGAAAAACATATTTGGAGGTTTGTTGCTCATAGCAGGATATTACTTAAAACTTAACTTCTAATGAAAGGAACACCTTTCCTGCGTATCCTGAATGGAGAACTTACGAGCCCCTTTTTTGTTAAGGGAAAGCTATCCATTGACATCCCTGTCGTCAATTTTCTTTTATATGTTTAGTATTAACACGCTAACTGCCCTTAAAGGATAATTCACTTCTTCACAATAGGCTGATTCGGAAAACAGTGGATGGTATTGCTACGGTCTTGTCTATTGTGTAATAGGCATATTTGTTTTCCTGAAATTGGTAAACGTGTAGCTTGTGAAGGGATTGCCATGTTTATAGCAGCTATTGCTGCTGTAAGTGTTTCGGAAAAGGGCATCACTGGAAGGCGGGAGCTCGATGGTTCTTTGGTTAAACAAGGCAAGGCCGATGTCGGCATGAAAATATATATTAAGCATAAAATATTTTCAAAATTTACCGGGTTCTATAATTTCAGTTCAATTCAATTCAAAACATAACAAAAAACTTTGACACCTTCGTAGACAATCTTCGATCAATTTTTCTTACAAAAGACATTTAACAATAAATTGTAAAAAAGCAGACAGCCATAGAGTACTTTAAAATACTGGTGAAATACTGAATATCCGGGAGGGCCCTTCATAAAATTTGTCATCCTATAATGACTTTTTGACCATTTTTGTTTTTTTTTTTGTTTTAAAAACTACTATAAATTATTAATGATTACTCTTCAGGCGCTGCTCAGTCTGTTAAAATTGCGTTTTTGTCTGCTCAATTCCACTAGTGTTCAATGCAGAGACATATTATCTTCAGCAGTGTAGTCGATCTCTTCGTGAAATTAACCGAATGATAAGGTTTGACTGATATGTCTGTGGAAAATCTTCTATGTATGGGTGGCGAGAGTTTTGATTATCAGACTTGTAGTGATGCATAACCATAATTTGTGCATCCTTTAGCCATTAACACAGCATGGGGCTCTAGTAAGTAAATACCAGAGCAATGTACAGCGAAGTCGTGGGTAAAACAAAAAAACGTTGTATAATACCGCTATATTTTCGTACTTTTGACCTCAAATAAGAGGAGGCTCAAATAAAAATGAAAAAATAAGGAACATCCAGTTTAGCATAGCGGAGCGGCAGCTAGTAGAGGTGACAAGAAACAGAGCCAGGGGTAGAGATACTTGAAAAGACTCTTGGCAATGTTCTCGGTGACGACGACGAGGATGATGATAAGTTTTTTTTAAGATGAGTTTGATTAGTACTTCTCAGTTTTTTCAAGCATAAGCGCTCTTTAAAAATGCGATAGAACTTCTTCGTATTGAGACAGCTATCTGAAACATTTTTTTGTCGGCAGCTTTCAATTTCCTGTAATAATAGTTTTCCATAATTGAACTTATAATAAAAAAAGGAAAGATAGAAATGTGAATTAAGGCATGTATATATGATTTGAGCGATGTTTTTCAATGAAAGAGAACTGCTCGAAAGCCGCCGAGCTAAATTCGAACATGATACAATGGGTACAATTATGATTCCCCCCCGCGTACTATGTTAGAATAAATGTTTCTTCTTTATTACTTTTTTAACACAAAACACTCAGTTTTTAGCTTATATTAGGATAGCTAGGCGGGCAGTGCCTACCAGAGTATTCACAGCCCTGTATAACGATGAGATTTTTTAAGAGCACCAATTATAGCGATAATGATATTTAAAAAAACCCTTGCTCTTAAGGCATCTACACTATTCTGTGTAAAATTGAGTGAAATGGAATACGACCAAGCAATGCGGAGCGTTTCGAAAATTGATTCCAGGACAAGAATCTTCTAAGTAAGTTCAGTTATTTCTTGGACATGTATTGTGCGCCCGCGAAAATTCGTCTTACCTTTTTGTAAGTTTCGAAAACACGCCGGTTATTAAACAGCAGTCAGGAAATATTCACCCTTATTTTTAAAATCATACTTATCAGGCTTGTCGTTTGTTTACTTGGCTTATAAATACAAGGTCGTTCTCCTTTTTGCGCTTAAATCTCTCTAACGCTTTATAACTTTGGTATATAATGTATCCTTACCTTCTGTAGTAGATAGAGAACTCAAGTAGGCCTTCAAAACAACCTAAAAATAACGAACGAATGTGCCATACGTTGGCCGATATAGGATATATTTTTCCTCTTTCTTGTGAATGTGTTTGCTCAGGATCATCCATCAGACGTCCGCTGCAACGCGTGACTATGTCGGGAAGTGGCCAGCGCAGGTGGCCACCTGCATAACAGATGTTACATATGGGGCATATTACAGATGATAATGCCACAAACTATTTCAGTGTTTTACACTTTAAAATATTGCTGCCTGTAATCTATGAACTATGAAAAAAGAAAATAAAGTTTTGCTTAAACGAGTCTTGGCATTGATCTTGTTCTATTTTGGTTTTGTTATGTATCTTTAAACAGCACTTTTAGATGACTATTCCCTACAAGCAAACATACCTTATGCTAGATCCTAAATTAAACATAAGATTATTACTTTCATTAAACAGCATCTTATTCTTAGCTTTCCTAAATACTATATCTACAAATTCTAAATAAAAAATCTACAAATACAAAAAAAAGCATACATGACAGACCTTATTTCAGGTGAATCGCGTACGTATTGCCTACTAAATATCTACTATATAAGTATACTCTACATAGATATGTTGTTTCTAAATGGATGTCATTGCCGAAACGAAATTAAGTAAGACTAGCTATCTAGTGTTATCGTAAATAAATTGCACTAATTATTATACTCAGCATGTTGCCATTTCGCTATGCCTACAGCGATAGTTACTGTTTTGTATTATATAATTAAGCACGTAAGAGCACAGTTAAATAGAACGTGATAAACAGCAGTTTACTTCCAGTGGCTTCGGTTTGTCATTTTTGAGCAGACGTTATATAATTTTAGTTGTAAATGGTTGACTCAGTTATTTTTAAAGTTGACCCATGTGCCTGTTTCTGTAAATATACGCAGGACTATCTCGTTGTCTGGATAGGCAGATCGCTTGGGGCGGTCTGCCTTTATGAAAATGCACTCCCATTGAGAAACGTTGGTCTCCCGCGTCAACGCATGAAAGCGCAAACACAGAAGGGCAGAAACAGCAACAGCAAAATATAGCGGGTAACGTACAAAAAGTACACACACAGACACAGAAATAAACCGAAGCTACGGCTTAACAAAGGTGGCCAAGGCCGTTCTGGGTTTTTCTTGAGCTTCGCTCGTCCTACCGCTGCCGATAGTGAATAGACAGTTTATGCTTTTAACGGTCTTTCATGTACAGGGGGAGTTGCGTCACCTGAAGTTCACTCTTTTTTCTACCTATGTTTATATGCGTGGGTAATTTGACAGGAATAAAGCTTGAAACAGAACTCCTCGCCCTACATTCATTACAAAAATATACATTTTCGGCTTAAGGAAAATTAGCTAAATTGAAGAAGGTTCATTTGCTGCATCTGTAGAAGTAACACAACAAATAATGTACTATCTATATCTCTACCCATTTCTCTCAAAACATATATATTTTTTTTCATTACGTTTTAGTTTTGCTTAGGACTTGTCCAGTTAAATTTCAAGAGCCTTTTTGCCGTCAAATATACGGTTACTCGTTTTATTTGCCAGTGATCGGAAGAAATGACGATTCGTGGACGCAAAATGTAGAGAATATGGCGGGTGCTTCCAGCTGAGTTATTGCAGAGATAATTTTCCACGTGCAGTCATAGAATAGGTCAATTTTGTCTCATCTATTGGGCCTGTTTCAATCAATGCAAGTAAACCATATATAGACCCTTGTTGACTAATTCTTCTTCTCAAGCATTTCAAGATGCATAACATCCTTAAGTCATGCCCAGCGGAAATCGTACTACTTTTTGCATAAGAATCTCTCGGAATTACTTCTCTCTCGGTTGCATATCAATGTAGAGATGCCACTTTTTGTCATTGAATAAAATTCTCTATAGAAACTATCACCGTTGTTGCGTCTTGGCCTACGTCAGGCAAGTCGTGATGCACCAGGCTTCAAATTTCTAATAAAATTCCATAGTTTTAAGATGCCTGATAATAAACTGGTGGTTGCATCTTGTATTTTCGACAGATGACCGGATTCCTCGTTTTCAAAGTCATCACCGATTTTGGATGACCGATCGGGCTAGAGTAAATCTATTAAGTTTCACATTCCCTTAGCAACTCCCTTCAAATAGTTCGATCAGTTGTCTATTTTTACTGTACACAGTACACATACTTCGGGCTGTTTCTACTTATTATCACTTAGGAAAAAGGCGGAACAGAGCAAATGTCGAAAGTGCTCATTTTTTTTTTACTTGGAATCTCTATTTTTTGAGCCTGAACTTAGTGTGAAACTAAGTTCGCTGCGCAACGAAATTACATCGGATTTCTATGGGAGGAAAAAAGACCACTCTCGAGGTGTACTGAGAAGCAAACAAGAAGCAGAAAGATTAACGAAAGGGCAAACATTAAGAAACCGTCCTTAAGTTTGTTATAGTTTAACAGATTTTTTCATTAGCTTGGATACAAGGAGCGCATATGGTGATATTTCGACGATAAAAATAAGGAAGACTTTTTTAGGACCTACGTTTCATGGATAACGCAAACTGAGGGATTTAGGATAACTGTTAAACGCATTACACTGAACAGCTAAATTTAATAACAAACAAAAAAAATTGAATGACAACATAAGCACATGATTTGAGTTTTCGCTGACTCACGTAGGATTCTAGAATACATGCCCGCTTTAGAACATCGTCGCATCATCAATAAGTAAAAAAAAAAAATACTCTATAAATAGTTTAAGAATTATCGGCCTGACCTAGCCCTTTCAATTGATGACAAATTCTGCTCCATATTAAATTGTCCTACCATGATACCTTTTTGGCCGCAACTACAAGTGAGGGCCACTCGCAGGCTGGACGTTGAATTGATCGTCATCGCCGTTAGTCACTTTGACTCTGAATTGAACGGTTTCGTGTGGATACAGGGGTAATTTCGCCTCTCGTTTCACCACTCCCGCTGACGTTTTCACGGTCAGATCAACAGTTATTATCGAAAAGCTATGTGAAACACATTTTTCTTTTCTATCAGGAGAAAGGGGTTTAAGGAAAGGCGGAACGTACGCAGGGAACGACAACCATTTAAATAACAGGAAATAATCCGAGTCGATTATTAATGATGTTGTATTTTTCTTATAAATTTTTGTTTAAAACAGCAAATGTATCGTTATCAAAATGTACTTAGGCTATGTGAGTGTAACGAGTGCCATTTTTTATCAATAAATCATAAAGTACTGTATCGTAGTTCTACTAATAATTCGGGTACGTTTCGGGACCCAAAGATTCACCTGGTTGTGCCAACGCCACAGTAAATGTTGGAATACTTACATATACTGAAAGCGAATGAAGTACATTTTGTGAACTGAATTCTGTTTTGCTGGTCAATCAACACTAAATAAAAACGTTCTGACGGATTCAATTTTCGTCTGCTACAAAGGAAACACAATCAGCTCGCTAATGCAGCTTGATAAGAACATAGCTCGATGTTGTAAGGCGAATTGATTTTTAGTACCCGCTGAAAGTGGGCTAATTCTTGTTACCTATCGTTTTGTTTGTATATGGCAAAATACCCATACAAAGGATATAATTTAGAACGTTTCACCTTCTTATATGTGCGTTACTTAGTATACTACAATCAAGGCGAAATAATTTGCTCAGACTTGGTCGCTACAACAGCAATTTTCAGTGAAAAAGATACTGTACAACGTAAACAATTAAAATCTACTCGTACTTTACCCCTATATAGTAAAGAGTGGATACAAGAAAACGAACAGGTTGGTGGTCTAGCAAATGCGTATATCGTAGCCATCTCGCAGACTTCTTCGTAACCTTCACGTTGGATCGCTACTTTTCAAAAAATTTCAAATTTGACGTGCGATTTGCCTTATATCTAGAAAAATGGCAAGATGGTAAATGATCTGGTCGTGCAGATGCCGTCATAATGTTCACTAATACGTACGTAAACGTTGGAAGCCTTTTCTGTTTGCAGGCCAACTATGACGCCGCGGTCTTATTCACATTTGCCTATTGCTAGTACCGGATATAGAAGGCGGAGGAAGGTTGAGAGAGGAGCAGTTTCAATGAAATATCTAATTGTCGACACCTGAATGACGCGAAACGTGGAAGCCTTTAGGGAACAGACGCACGAGAGCAAGTTATGTTGGTAAAACATATACAAACAAAGCCTAATGGACGAAAATAGAGCTTAGGAAAGAGACGGAATGACCCACTGCGCCGCTATGAACCTACGTCTTTCAGGTCAGGAATATACAATGACAGAAATATAATTAGGACAGCAGATCTTCCTTCGTGCATTTCAAACTCGCTCGCAATGGTCCGATAAGGAGTATTTCATTTTCATTAGATTAGTGTTTACGTTGACAATGTCCGAGTCTGCTATATCACTAGAAAACCCTTTCCTTGGTATTGCCGTTGCTTTGACTAGATTGAATAATCTTACTAATTATCCAATTATTTCGTGCATGGAGTAACGAGAAAAGACATCTTCAACACCTATATTAACTTATTTTTTTTGTTCTTCAAATATCAAAAGAGCTATCGAATTAATTCAGAATATTTTTAAAAGTTTCATAGCTGGGAAATGCACATTTTCAACTTTCAGTGTTGACTTAAGGTGAGTCCGTTCATTAAGTTGAAGACGACATTTTCCAATTTAATAGGCTACCTGGCAGGATTACAGAGTCAGCAATGGAATTGCTTTTGTACCTGCCACAGGGTAGGATTGTATTATAAGTCTTCACTTCGCAGGTTTATAATGCTGGCTACGTGCCATACATAAACATCTGAGACTTGTTGCAAATTAAATATATAAAGCTTGGATGTAACTCTGTTAGCCAAACTCGTTGGTTACTGCTAAATGAAATATCAAATTGAGCATATCCTTATCTTTAACTGCCCTTCAAAAATACGTTGCATCCGCAGCTTTCCTTTAGTCTGCTACTCAGCTGAACTTCTTTTAACGTTGAATTTAAGTTTATTGCGGCATAAAAAGCTTCTTGCGTCTATTCGAGGAGCTCAGACTCGCTGTGAATGCTATACATAACTTGCATACAACCGCAGAAGGACATGAAATTCATATATCGTGTAAGATAAACATTTAAACTATTGACATAGAGAATTGCACACAAAAGAACTGCGACTGGTTGTTTATTGTCGTGAATTTAAGTGTATATTGCCTGAAAAACGCTTTGTTATAGCTTTGATTACATCTAGCTTATTCAAACATTGCTACCCGACCTTACAATTTCCCCTGAGATTCTCTCAACTAGTTAGTTTCAAGGCGACTTCGATGGAGCAGGCCAAAAAATTGTTTAAGATTCCTTGGAGTATCTTAGAGCCTGCCTTGTTTCTATATACATCCTAATATAATCCAGCCGTATGACAAGTTTTGTGCATCATCAAATGAATAGCTTAAACAGCAAATTCTCGGTCACAATCTAACCTTACGTAGACTTTGGCTTGCGACCACTCTATTCGGTTTGGTCTCTTAAAAAGTCCGATGCTTTCAACAATCCCCTTAGTATGATACGCCGATACAATAAGATATAGCGGTGGAAGCCCTTTCATCGCAGTATACAGTATATCTATAACGGAGCTTTCCCATATTCTATTCGTTTTTCTAAATAAAGGAGACATTGTTTGTTTTTCGAATAACATATAAAACACTATTTACACTATGTACATATAAGTGTCGCTAAGAACCATGTGTATTATAGTTTGCATTGTGGCCGTACTACAACATCTAATAACAGTATCATATTAGCAAAAACATATAATTCTACAAATACTCACTGCTATTTACAAATTATCTATAGGTCCTTCTTTGTCGATGTGGTGTGTACATGTCAAAAAGCCTTCTGAATTAGGCAGCTGAGTTATATCCCTTAGCCTTAAGACAGAATAGATCCTGTTGTAAGCGTTACATTATTTGTTGCACAGTTTCACAGCTAATATTGTTTTTGTTATATTTGCCACTTCGGTCAAATATCATAGAGAACATAGAGATACGATATTGTAGTTTCTTATTTGCTATAATGTATTTATTTTGTTAGTTATTATTAAGAGTTATTATGAATTACTCTTTTTTATTTTCATTACGAGCAGCTATAGCAGGCAAGATAAGGCATACATTGTAAAGATTCCGCGAGTTACACCAGTTGTGCAGGCCTGTCGGTGACATTCTGTATCATACTTTAAGCATACACACGTCCTTTACCCCGGCATCTAGTTCATGGATGAAGTCATCTGTTCAAGGGAATACTGGCGTGACATTGTGCACAACGAGTGGGAGAACCCAAATGGACCAAAGTGCATAAAGCGTACAACGGCTGAGACACGCAGCGATGTATGAACGGCACGCAAATATCTGATAGCAACACGTTGCTGCCTACAGCGTTTGCATTGTTGATGCCAGCCACGCGATAACTAAATAACATCGTATTAGTTCTAAAAAATGAACAGGCAGTGAAACACATGCGCACTGATTGTTATTGCTAAGCTTTAAAACTTTGCTGAAGCGTTATTGCTAAGTTTCTGCAAATTCGGTCCCCTGACAACTCTATTTACGATATGTCAAACAGCCTACCACTATTACGACGACTTCAAGAAATGTTTTGAGTTTCACGCTCGGTACTGCCGCTAGGTGTTTCTTCAGGCGACTAACTCCAAATGAGTCTATGCACAATTTTTGAACCTAGACCGTTTAGTGAGCTATCCTTCCTCAGCTTTAGTAAATAGGTACACAACTGCTATTATTGCTATATATTTATTACTGCTATTAAGACTGAGATCTTTATGGTTGCTATACCTTATTGAGTTTTCTGATCGACTTTTTGCTTATAGCAACGTTTTACTATGGAAATGTTTAGGTAGCAAGCACTTAAACCTTGCATAAATATGTACTGTCTTTGCTCGGGATTCGCCGGAACGCAGCATTCGTGATTTTTTTGTAACAGCCGTAACTTTTAAACGATAAAATAAATACTTCCATTATCTTGTCATTCTTGAACGTTTATTAACCGTGACTATACTGAGCCCGTAGATAGGTCACGGCCACGGTCGCTGCCGGCGACCGACTATATATCAATGTCCTTAGATTGTTATTTGCGTAGTAAGACTGTAGAGTATGCCTTGCAAACGTTATAAACTATACTGCGAGTTATGAGTTTGGCTATCGCAAAAGGCCAATTGTTGTCTGTAAAGTCAAGTATTATTATTAAGCAACAGGTAAGCGATCAACTGCGCCCTTTTCTCTATTTAGTGGTGACGATTGAATTATACCACTTTGTACATTGGATGAAATAATTGTTGAATTTATCGGAGTGCTACACTGCTGAGTGTGCCCACAAAACTGAGTTTCATGGGTATCCACCAAAATCAGAGTCTGTCGGCAAAACAGACACTCTCGTTTGGACGTCTCCATTGAATAAACTAACGTTTCCTGGCGCTACGAACGTTCATCCAAGTAAACAACAAGCGATCTATTATTGGAAATATGCGATGAAGAAGCAAGTGGTGCCATTGACGGAAGGTCAATGTAGTAAGCGCTGTTCTATATAAATAACTGTTGGAAACTCTAAAAGCCGGCCATCTGATCATCAGAAGTCTGTAAGTGAAACCCTGACATTACTGTGTGAGATAATTGCGTGATGGCCAAGTGATGTTGGATGCAAAAGCGTAGAAAGATATAAATAAAAAATTATCTGTTTGTTAGGTCAAAGTTATTGTTGGATAACCCTAAGCTACACGGACCTTATAATATTCAAATTTACGCAGCATACCGTCCTCTGAAATTACACCGTTATTTATTGTATAGAGGTTACAAGGATTGTCCATGAGCGGCATAAGACGCCCAAAAGTGTATTCGATGGACACTTGATTCACACGTATTCGATATTATGGAACGCCTTTTAGCTCTGATTTGGCAGAACGCTGACACAAAACATTTTACGTAGAGCACGCATAAGTATGTAACGTCACTCTTTAATGCACCATTATAGACTGTCATGGTAAAACTTGGTCATTATTTCATAACCCCACATCGTCATCATACATTTCGTTTAATACAATGCATATGGCTTGCGCATCCGCTGGGGTACGCACCCGTACCTTATTCCTCGGTACCCTCCACCACCCGTTAGCTTTAATTCAGAGTCTGGATAGGAGGGCGCACCGTGCAATAGGCTGATCTTGCAAGGGGAGACCCGGTGCTTCAGTGCTGTGCCTCGTCATTTATTTCTTTTAATTAGGGTGTTCTTTTCCAGTGGTTAGTATCGTACTTGTATAAGTAGCACCGTTTATAGCAGGTCTTCTAATTGGAATCTAAACACTGAGCAAGATAGTATGTTGTTAGGTCATAAAGGAGGGCTTATGCGTGGCTTTTAGGTTGGAGCGACAAATATTGGTTTTATTGATCATTCAATAAACGCGAAGGCGATTTACGCCGAACATTGCGAGCGCTTTTGCTCCTAGTGGGGTTGCTATCCAGTTGAATAGCAACAACGATAAGCAATTCAACAATGGCAGCGACGGGACTTGAAACCACACTAGATCATTGTCAACCGACGAAAAGTGGCATCCTGTAGAGAGTGAAGACCGCCTAACTTCGCTAGTGCCGGTCAACGCGCAGTCCTCGCAGGATAGGCCTAAATCGAAAATGATGTATATACGTAAGGAATCCTGGGGACTGACTGAGTTTTTCTAACAGATAGCTGACGACCATATGTCTTGAACAAGATTTAGTGATGCCAGCCTTCTCTTCAGATAATCTAGTAGGAACGAGATTATATAAACGATGCTGCAATCGGTTCGTCAGCTTCCTGACACATGATGGGTGTTGCCGAATTCTGAACCTGCTATACGGATGGTACAGATAGCAGAGGGAACAGGAAATATATCTGAGGAGGCTTCCACCGTTTTTACGCCTTTCTAGCCGTTCTTAGCCAAGACCACTGAAAATAGATTCGCAAGCTATCCTACGGTTACCTGCCACTTATAAATTAGATGCGTCTCTATCACCTACAGTTGCCATGACTGATTCGCCTGTCGACCCATCCCAAAAGGCAAACCTACTTCGGGGCAGTGGTGCTGGTACTTTCTAAGTCAATTATCGTAATCGTAATGGAGCAATATTGGAAAGTGTCGGGGAAACTTACACAAGGGTGAAGCAGAGAAGGAGTTGCGAAAGACATAGGGTCAATTATTCAGCTAAGTGGAATAGGCGAATAGTACGATACTTCTGACATGAACGACAAGTAGGCAAATTACCCAGAAAAATCCGACAAATTCTGACTCAATAAAACAACAGTAATTCATAAATTATTAGAAAGATCGCCATTCGATAAATCGTTAAAAGAGTATGCAACAAACTTCAGTTGTTCTATTCTATTGCAAATTTCACAGAGATCAGAAATGTTAACACGTGATACGAAACCCTAATAGAACATTTAGTATCATCAGTGCCTTTGGCCCTTTTCAATTATTTTCTGTTATTGCTAAGATATGTATTGTGCGCAGTTTTGGGAAACGGCAGGCAAATTATACAAACCAGATACCCTAATGAACCTGTGCACGTGGATCGGACCCAACGCACCGTTTGCCGCCCGGACAACTGTGGCAGCTTTTTCCTGCGTTTTTTTTTTTGCAACAGAAACAACGTAAGATGTTATTTCTACTTTATACTGTATATACCCGAAGTATCTGCTACTGAGGCTATGTGCAATCCACTAGAAATATCATATCGGAATCGTCTAATAGGGTTATGGATAATTAACTAAAGTGTTTAAAGTAGCGAAAGCCTTATCTAGATAATTCTAAATGCTTTTTTTGAAAATAGATGCAATTGATAACGAAATTATTAGCGATTCCGCAACGTTATGTAATGACAAAATACCAAAAACTCGCAGCGACGATAACAGTTAGGACACTATTAAATTTCGAAGGCTTATGCAACTTAAGTGGCTAAAAATTCCTTCTATAATTCCAATTGTCGTACTTCTTACCTTGTTACAAATATTACAGATACATTCAAGTCCAAACGAGCTTTTTCTTAAAATTATCTGTTGAGACCAGACCTGCTTTATACTATTTTAAGGATCATTGGAGGGAAAAGCATCAAAAAACGTGGCTTTCTTATCTCTGTATATTGTACTTTCCTCTAGAGCTGCGTACATTCTGAATAGAGTACGGTTCAACAGCTGCAAACCCCTCCCCCCTCATCTTTTTGGTTCATGGAATCTGCTGGCAGACAATGAGAATACCATTCTCAAAGGAATTAAGCACAGATCACGTTGACATGTCCTATTTTTAGTCCTTCAGTAAAGACCCGTTCAGCCCAAAAAAGACACAGGTGCCTTTTACTAGCGTATGCTGGGCCTGTTCGCTACCCAACAAACTGCATATTCTTGCGCCCATGGTATCTGAAGGCAACACTTCTATGATACATTAGGGTACGTTTCTTATGTAGCAATACCGCCATCGCTGTTTCCGGATGGCAGCAGCATGTAGCGTCGTCTAAACACCCGCCGATTGAATTGAAGCGTAACAGGTACCTGTATTACAATGATTTTTCTCACATACCATGCAATGCATTACGCATTACTCACGCTTCACGACGGACCAGTGGTAACGTGCTTCCCTAGTGAAATTAAGGATTTGCGAGGTGGTCTGGATTTAAAGGCGAGCGCGGACATACTTCGTTTCGTGCTGCGAGCTGGCCGTCTGAAGCGATATTCAATAAGACCAAAAGTACTCCTATTCGGCTTTTTTACACACTCTATGAGGAAGAGAAAACAAAAAACATCATAAGCCAATATTAATTTTTATCATGTATTCAAAAGCAGAGTACTGTCGATACATGCAGTTGACATATCTCATCTTGATTAGCTTCTTGATACATGCCTATATAAAACCAGTAAGCATACGATACTATACGGAGGGAACATATTCCAAATACATATATGACTGCCCTATATAAAGGATAATATTATGCAATATTTCAGAAGCGAAATAGGATGCATTATGTTTTGAAGAATGCTACAGTATGCCTCTGTTATTGATAATTTTTCAATTTAGCCTTTTTTATGGACTTATTATGGCAGTCCAGCCTGTCTGAGGCCTATCTAATACATAAGGCAATATCCCAACTTCAACGAGGCTTCTTTACCGAAGGTAATAATTATAGTACATATCATTACAACTGTCAAGCTACACAAATTGCCTTTCCAATAATATTGACAAACGAGCTGCGAGACGGTGAAGAGCAGTATAGATTATGAACATTTCTTTACGTACAGCGTATGAAACTGGATATCTTTAACTCGCGTTTGACATCGAAATTGAATGAAGTAAGTGGTCCTAGAATACGATTTAGTTTAGGAGCTTATTAGGCCTGATTTAGGCATCGCTATCTTCGCTCTTGTCGTATCGCATTTTAGCGTTGCTTTCGTAAACAGTGCTTTTGTAACTCTCTATAGAGACAGGCAATACAGCCGCATCTAGTTCATAAATTTGAGAATTAAAGTTCATCCGTCATTTTTGGTAAGGCAGAGAATAGCCAAAGAAAAAGTTCCGCAGTTGTATAACCTGACATTTTTTTCATTGACAGATGTTCAGAGTTCAAAAACTTTCAGCTCTGGAATGTGGAATCGAAAAAAAAATACCGACATGATAGCTAGATCAATAGCTCACCTGCTTACTAATTACCTAGTGCTGATTTGGGTAAATGTGCATTTTGTGCATATGTAAGGTTGTTTGGGAAGGCACGCGCTCCGGGAACATCGTCTCTCTTTTCAAATACTTGCCATAAAGTGTCTGACATTGGCGGCTGTTCCACTTCTTGGAGCGCCGTAAGATTGCCGTCTACTAGTTTATATATTAAAAATCGTACTCTCCTAAGTGTTTCAAGAGCTGTCATATCCTACTCGACGGTACAGCTGGGTCGAACAACGCAGTTGTAACCGACGATCCATTGCGATTTATCTTTCTTCTTATTAAGATCATAGAATGGATCTCCCTAGATCGACTCGCATATATGAAGAGATCGTTGTCGACCTACACACAGATCATATGTGGTTACCTTCAATAAAGTTTGGTCGAATCTGCGCTTTTCTCAATATTTACAAGCTTGAAAATAGAATTTCTTCTATATTTCTTGGTTCTGAGCATTTTAACCTTTGTTTTGGTTAAATGATACCAATTTTCAAACTGCAAAAAGGATGAACGTATATTTCGAGTACGCCTATAAAGGCCTCCGCTCCAATCTCCTGTACCGGTACTATTTACATTATTTATTGTTTTACATCGGATACTTAATCTGTACTTTATTATTTACATGTATTTCTGGTGTTTGCTTAAATGTTTATCGTCTAACTATATTAAGAGATCAAAAACAATAGGAGGCTTTTTTTCTAGCTTGTACGTGTTGTAAGCGTACATGTAGGGCCTAATTAGATGTTCGTTTACGATTAACCGATGTGCAGCGGCTTACCACTGGGCCTGCTAGCAGTTTCTGAGGTACCTCAGAAACAATATTTGGCCACGAATCCACGTCAGTGTCTGAGTAAATAGAGCACAATATTCGTAGTTATTCATTTGCGAAGGATTTTATGTATCCATATAGAAACGCAAATGTATGAATTTCTCGAACAAGCCATTCTTATTACTGTAGTAACTTTTCTTTCTTCCGAAGCCTAGAGTGAAGCACATTTAAAAAAAAAACGACATATTCGAAATACCAGCACATCTTATATATTCTAATATTCATAATAAAGGTGTAATTTTCCGGTAAGATTAACGTACTCGCGAAGCGGACTGTTTTTTATTTTCAAAAGGTGGGGTATATGAAACGCTTTCATTTTAGACTGCCAGTCTTCTTAAGCTTGTCAAATTATCCTAACTGAACCCCCGTCCATCTGTAAATGTATTGTGCCTTATGTATTGGTAACACGCTGCTTAGCCAAAATACTGTGAATTAAAAATGACCCTTTTTGTGAAATGTCAGTTTGGTAATAAGGGCAAATTTTAAAAAAATATGAGTGAAATTCAAGGTAAATAGCTAACTATTTCACTACGTATACTCATGGTTTCAAATGTTAGTTCAAGAATATTAAGAAGCATGAATTAGCGAAAAACGCTATACAATTCCCTTGCCTGAAAGCGCACTTCGACATTTCCCTGCCTATTGTAACTCGTGTGAGGTACCTCCTCAGACTTAACATATCGTTGAATCGGTCATTAGGCGACCTCTAATTTTACAAGTAGGTTTACAAGAGACATCTCAACTCAGTACGTTCTTTGATGAGACGCATTTTGTAAGTGGCAACAGACTAAAGTGAATCTCATTTGAGGACTGCAGGTTGCAATGTGGGAAAGTCTCAAGTTGAAAATACCAATACTTGCGACGTTTAAATTAAAATCGGTCTTATTATTTTTAAAATACAATGATGCATCGGCTAGGTAAGCCATCTTTACTTACCGTCTGATTTGATTGGACGGCTAAAAAGGCAGCGAAATGTATACTTTTATTAATCATGTGGATCATTTTTTCCTTAGAGACTTTGCCCGGTGGCATAGATGACTATATCAATGATTTATGTAGAAAAAGCGCGCTTTTTCAAATGTTGGCCCTCAGCTTTGTCTCTGTGACACCTACCTAGTACGAACTTCTTCGGAAAGTTCACTCTTAAATTTTGTAACAATTCTCACAAAATGGCAGAAACTTGTCTTCTTAACGGTGGCACATCCACCTTGCTTAGAGCAATATTTCCCATTTACGGAAAACTTCCTTGGCCAAGCTTACGGTGCATGGACTTCTAATTTCGTCCCGATCGGGTCGAGTCGGCAGGAATCACAGACTAGAAACGGGTTGAGTTAGTTGGACGAGTCAGGAGCGCCCAACAAGACCACTGTATCTTTAATCCCGTTGATACACAATGCAAATGAATAATAGACTTGGACGAAACGGTAGTCCGCGCGATTAATCGACTTGGGAAGCCACGGTCTCCAGCATTTTCCCTAAGCCAACTGCAACACAGAAATTCTTGTATATTTTTTCTGAACCTATAAACAGCATTTTATTAGGAAGAAACGGAGACGTTTAAATATCGAAACGATGTCTTTTGAACATTTAGTTAGACGTTACGCAAATCTGTGCTTTTACTTTACATGTTCTAAAATGGGACAGAAGAACACATCTGTAAAGAAAATGAATGTCATATGCGCTAGAATCTAGGAGTGCATCGTTTGACTTTATAATCGAAGAGAATTTGTAAATTCTTGGCCTAACTGTTTATTAGGCCATATTGAAGTTATTTTTTAAACAGCATAACTTCTAAAAACAGTACACCTAACACACTGTATGTGAAACGCATCGATGTTAGTTTGGAATAATATCAAATAGATCAAACGCTACACGTTTAGAACTTAATCAGTAAGTCTAAATTAGTTAATCCTCTAACCGGTGTTTCATTCATAGGTGGCCAAAGCAAATTTTTGTAGCCTCCCTGCTGGATTAGAACAAAGCCGAGGTTATACAATTTACTAATTATATATCGATGTTTTTTCTAGCGTAAAAAAGGGGCAAGGGACACTTCTATTAAAAAATCTCAAATACTCAAGAATTTCAAAAAATGACAGACGAAAAAATGTATTTGTCTTTCTTTTCTGAGTTTTTGTTGATGTATAATTAGAAAATGGAAGAAAATAAATGAACTGAATATGTTAAATGTATCAATAGACAGGTGCGCACAATTTCGCAAAAATAAACGTTTGATGTCCAACGTCTTCCAAAGCAGCCCAGCTTTTTTAGATAGCCGGCTGTTCTATAATTTCCGGTTATCAAAGTTCCGTACACACCGAAGGTATTGTATTAAGTTTCAAGCATGGCACGGTCGCGTAGCTCAAAAAACTTCATCGTGTTTTTTTTTTTGTCTCACAAGTGAGTGTAAAACGTAGCCGAAAATGAACAGCTATTGTAATAGCTATCACACATGGTAACTTACGCGCGAACGTTACGTGATGATCCTCGTTCTAATAGACCTTATACGTACATTATGCACAACCAGCGCTAATGCTTAATTAACTATTATTCATACCTTACCCTTAGTAACACTGTAGCAATTCATTACGCACACAGCCATAAGTTTTCCGATCGAACAGCCTGCGTAACCATCACCATGGGCGACATACAGTTTTATAACCTCGTTTTATATCCCAGGTAAGTGAAAAAAGTCATCAAATATGGAGTAGGAAAAAATTCATGATGGACTTCACAAGGCATGGTGTAAGAGCAGTGGTTCCTGGGATCGATTTTGGAACGCTAAAAAATATTACGGTACGTTTTTTTTCTATATGCCAACAAAATATCTTGAAAATACTGTTTTTGGATTTAAATTGTTTCCCTTAGATTTTTTTTTATCGATTTATTTTTCTTTATTAGAGATTTTTTTATCGCGTAACTTTTCAGCAATGCCAACTTGATTTATATTTACGCATACAAACTTTGGCCGTCTTACCTATTTACTAAAACACTATTTCTTTTTATAGAGTTGTCTTTTCATACAGTAGCATAGGTTCTTAAAAGCCTTATAGGACCAAGAACTGTGTACAACATTATGACAGCAGGGATACTATGAGCGGTCCGGCGGTGCAATATTTGAGCTCCACAGACTGCAAGTGAAACGTTCCCATTTTGTTCGTAACGTCGGCTTCGTTCGACCCAAGCGGCATTGTTCTATTGGCCTTGACCTTGTCCTGCGCTAGCCTAAATACTAAAACGAACCGACAAAGACGTATGGACTCAACCATGTTAAACTTGTTATTCGCTGGTCCGCTTCTACAACAGCACGAATAGGTACACCATCTGCCCGCTTTCGTTTTACGAACGCTCATACCGACATTCCCACGTGTAGGGCTCTATTAGGGCCTAATTGGATAGCCTGTTAGACAACGCATCATGTACCTATTAATGCTGCTCGTACAGATTAGTAACATGACTACTGATCGGAAACCAAGCGGAGGCAGGTGACTCGTCAGTTGTTCCCATACGTATGTTGGAACCTAAAATGACTTCCCCGAGAGACAATGCTATGCGTCTTTATGGAGGCGATGGGTGGAAAAAGGATATGTTACTTGTATAAATTTCTTAAAAACACGAACATGAGTTCAAATAAACCCGGCCGTGAATTTACACCAGCGTAATTTTACCCTGTCCTTCCGAATACGCTGTGCATCTCTTTAAATTATTTCTTAAAAATATTGCATACATTTGTCTATTTTGTCATTTGAATGTGACGAACTCCAATGATAGTAAAAATAATAATACATTATGGGTACTTCATGACTGATGTAAATGATGTACCTCGAAATAATTGCATTAGCCTGCAGTGGCCACTTATATGTACGTTTCATGGCTAATATATAAAAGAATCTCACCAGGATCTCGTAATCTTGAATTAAAGAGCCAAGCGTTATCTAATCATCAAATTAAACTAATCCTTTCGATTAATTTATACCATTATTGACACAAATATAGAACTGATAGTTCCTTTGCATATTCTTTACGTCAACAATTACATTTATAGTTGAGTAACGTTATTTAAGTTCCACACATTGTTTAAAAAAAAAAACTTCTCGTGATTTCTGTTTGGTGCTGACGCCGCAAAACATTACTTCGGACGGCTTGCTTCCAACGCAAGACCAACTGCGTACGCGCCTGGATTCGAACCTGAATCATCATGTGTCCCCAAGTCCAGCAGCCACAGACGTCACTCATTGCATATCGCGCGGACGGGTGATTCTTGGCTCTCCCTCAAGCAAAATCTTCGCGACGCAACGACAGGCAGCTTGGGTTACTTTGAAAAACCCTTTACAGCAGTAGTACACTGTCAACAAGCCACGTGTCAAAGGCCCCTGGTAAGGTGAAAGTGCAATGCCACGTCGTCAACTTCGTGGATGCGAATTTCTATATATCCTTATGCAAATAGCTGGTTTCGTAGAACTCTGTGCATATGTTACATGCCAGTTGTGAGTGGGCCTTTTCTCGAGAGAATAAAGTGGCAGTCTTTCGACGAGCTTTGGATCACCGAATTGCGTCCTTGTACGTTGGCAGACATTATGTTGCATTGAATAAAGCCAGCTTTGAGCGCTGATTTTAGGCAATACATTGACTTATGTTTGTGCAGGCCATTCTTAAAAATGTACATCGCGGTGTTAATTATTTTGAACTTACTGCAAGAATCTGTCTTACCACTTATTCTGGAGGACTTTGGTAAAAATAGCGCGTTTCCGGCACCTAACACTGTGATGTAAAGGCACATCTTGACGACAACTTTTCAGTATAGCTCGTACGCAAAGGCCTTATAGAATATCCCGGTTGATCTCGAAACCTGGCGCCAATGGATTTCTTCCTCTATAGACACCTCAAGGATAAATTCAATGCCCAAAAAACGACGGCAGTGGAGGATTTAAATGCCACAATTGAGCGAGGATGCGTTGCAACATCAAATGCATTTTGTGAATCGATAACCCATCATTACCAGTAGGTGTGTTCATCAGAACGGTAATAATTTCTGGAACGTTCTTCGTAGATTCCTCTACAATTTACATTAGAGTTATATATAAATAGAACAGAATTAGGACAAAAACACTCGAACTGTATATAGTTGTTTTCGAACACCTTGTATATCCGAAGTGTTGTTTGTGATCGATCTTTATAAATATATGAATGTAAATAAGGTAAAAGCATATACTCGGTGTCACTAGTGAAGCAGTCGAGACGATGAGGTCAAGACATTCACAAGAGTGAAGGAGCGCATGCATAGTCAATAGCTAAAATCAGATGACAATTTGGATCCCAGTAGTTCAGTGTAATGCTAAATGGACAACAGCAATCTGAAGTTATAGACCTCTAATCGAGATGCTAAATCCATTGATCAGTAATTTGTTGATTGTCCATCACAAGGCGTTTTCTTTCGAGAAGTCAGGTTTCATTCAATTAGCTATTTAACCTAACCTGAATGATTAATTACTGCTTAAATAAACGATGTGAACTGCACCCAAGCACTGACTGGGTCATAGACTTTTTCTTTACAGTCAGGAACGCACACTGTTCCATCTCAATGTGTGACATAATAAACGCGGATAACCAATCCATTAGTCAGTCTTCGCACATCACACAAGTTAGGGTTATGGAAAAGCGGCCTGTAAAAGAGGCCAAGCTTATACACTGTGTTCGCCACAGACGGTACCTAGATATTTGTTGTTATTCGAATAGGAGCCTGCGACTTGCATTAACGGACGTTAAATAGACTACCGCTTCGCTGATGTGTGGAAGAATTCGCGAACTACGCTAAATCATAGGTTGTCTTCATACAATCATGGTAACATTTACGGCCACAGCGCTATGTGGTGCCATCCTTCCTGTTCGCGATATACACACAGCTAATAAAAGTATACTCTATTATTTGCGTTAGACATGGAAACATGGCTTGGCCAGCGTAGACTTCCATTTTTTCCTACGGTTATCACCCTCTTAGCTGCCTTCCGGCGCTGGTTATGGCGCTGTCATGAACCGCAGGCGTTGTAAGACCTTTTGACGATGAGCCATTCAGGCGACTCTTTCTGAATATGTATCTAACAACGTAGTAGGATCCATTGTCGCTAACTCACCGTAACAATTTCAGAGGCCTCCAGGAACCATCATCGGCCTGGGAGCATAAGCGACGATTGTTAAAAAAGACTGGCATCAGCTTCTGCTAAACAGAACTTGTAACTTTTCACAAAACTGGCATTAAACCAGTTTTTAATTTCATTTAACAGACGTACTTTCACTAAAAACCATTCCCTTTGCGTACATAATTATTACTGCTTCCTGGGGTGTAATTTTCGTTGATTCAGAAATGTTTCCATGTTGATAGAAGAAGCAAAACAAAACTTGGGTTCTATGGTCTAATTAGGTCTGACCAAATGTACATGCAGGCTTGTCTGGGCCATTCCATCAGGGATATACAATTGCCTAATCAAATAGGTAGCTTGCTGCTTCCATTTGTTCTATTTTTATATAGCATATTACTTTCAATCAGCCGACTATATCACACACAACTAGTATTAATTAATGCGCTCTTCCGGCCTTTAGAACCACATCCTTATCATAAATGTTAGCCGGAAACTCTCCAATAAGACTGAGTTGAGATAGAAAAATTTAGGTCTTGCAAGTATGACATATATTTACCAATATCAGTGCCGACTTTGTTTAGCTGGTTCTTTTAGCTAAACCAGGATTTCCTAGGACAGGAAATAGCCTGTTTGCATCTTCGTTGCTCGCGCTTGTAGTTCCCCTTTATACACGCAAAAACACAGTTCGATTGAGCCTCGACAGCAAGTAAATTGGGTTACTTGTGTGAATTATTAGGGTAAAAGGTGTAGGTAAACTGCAGCCTATTACATTATTCTATGACGTGTCTCTCAATTTGCCCTGCAAATACGCTCCGAAGGGTGTGAGTCGTCTACGTATATTTGTATCAGCAGAGCCTTAAAAATCACCCAGCTTTTCCTTAGGTACAATAAGAAAATCGTGCGAGATTTCTACTATATATTACGTATAATGATAACAGTTTGACAATGAAATCAATACACATGTCTGCATATGGAAACACCTATTTTGTCATGTACACCCAAGTACCTGACTGAACGTTTATCGGCATCGAGGTTTCTCTCCAAGTAGCGAACTAACATCTATTGTCACGCTTAATATCCAATTCAGAAGCGTTAGGCGTGTCGTAGTGGTTTTCGAAGGGCTAAATTGTGTCGCCATTACTACCAGTAGTCGTGCGACCAATATCAACACGAGCAGCAGCAATTTTCGGTGGTAAACAAAATGTCGCCAAAAGCATAGAATCGTATTCATACAGAGGTTTGCATCGAGTCAATATTCGGCAATCTTGATTATATATATATATATTATATTATATATTATATATGATTATATATATAAGTTATAAAACGTGAAAAATTATAAGAATATAGTCAGTACTATAAACTCTTTCATGGGGCACGTCTTATTCGTTTGATTCGCATATTCGCAAATTAAAGTATTAAGCTTCTGCATGTCTATAACGTTAACAACGAGCTCTGTCTTTCGGAATATTTACAATCTGTTAACGGTGCTATCGACAGGGACTTTTCTGTGACATCGATTCCTCGTTTAGCATGTCCGATATCGCCGTTAAGCATTCCTTCACACGATTGGCTCCCAGCAAAAAGCGAGGGGTGTCTATGCACGGGCTCTAACATAAAACACAACGAATCCCTAAAACTAACAGGCAAATACGTCACCCATTGAGGTATCAGGGGGACTGGAGCTTAAGGTTCCATTTTGGTAATAGTATTGCTTTCATTTCTTGCCAGGGTTAGTTACATCAACGGAAAAAAACAGAAACACGCTGCGCCCCTCGTAACTGCTTCTGATTTTTTTTATTTCGACTGATCAGGCGTCTATTCACCTATAGTATGTCTACACATTTATCGGGAGTACTGACCAGAAAGTGATGTATTAGGCTGTTACAGAAGACACGAGTTTAGAAGCAAAAATATCTTCTAGTCTCAGAAATCAATCGACAATGAATGTGGCCCGCTACGTCGAGTTCTTCAAGAGATCCATTCATCGTTAGCAGGGCAGTCGAACACACGCACTCCGGCTAATGGATGACAGCGCCAGACCTCATCGCCATGTCTCATTATGTCCTGAATTTTTGCCATCAAAGGAACGTTAAGACGGAATCCTAATACTATCAAACTTCAACAGCTGGTTGGATACACGAGTCAAGAATTTTGTGCAACTCGTATCGTTTCTTTCCCAAATTTTAAAAAACTTACCTATATGGGACAGTTGGTTATTCCTTCGCATTTCGTCAACTTTTAGTTGAGCAGTAAAGAAGCAAAGTAATTATCTGCTTCTCTTCTAACCATAGTTTCGTTCGTCCCTAACGTTTATGTTTATAGGCAAGCTGGAAGACAGGTGTTATAGAAGTCATTATATTGAGTTATATTAGATATTTATTATGGGGCCTATATGGGCCATTGCATTTCGAGTGTATATGAACCCGAATTAAATTCTAAAATTCTAATTCGATACTGTCATTGAAAAAATTAAGTGGCCACTCAGCTTAGAGGGAGTCCTTATATATGCAAAGGTATCACACACACAGCTAACGAGTCGTATTTCCGCCCTCGTGATAACGCATATCATTGCCTACGTGGCGAATAAATATTTTATATATTTAGCCGGCACAAGGTACTGTTCGAATAAAGCAGCAAAC